>NC_143396.1:241469839-241654214 GCF_052110815.1 Crocodylus siamensis | reverse complement strand
AGTGTAAATATGAGATGATGATTGTGAAGCAGGATGAAGAAGCAATCTGATGCATTGCTATATACAGGCACAATAGGTAATAGAAAAATAGAAGGAAATGTGTCTATGTACCCTGAGATACTTAATACAACACATGAGTATTGTGCTCAGTTTTGACAGTTGGTGACATGATTTATAGTATAACACTTTATCAACTGATAAAACAGTAACAAGACAAAACAATGACCTGTTTGGCTTTTGGGACTCATAATCGAGGCATAAGGTTTTATCACGATGTTTATGAATTTATATGGAAGAGACCACCCTAGGCAAACAAAATGATATGCATCTGAATTTCCTTCAATTGCTTTAGTTTTACCTATTTCACTTCAGGAAATCTGCCTGCTGTAAATGAAGGTTATGCTAAGTGTCATGAGGGTATAGAACAGTATAAAATCCCATTTGTAGGTCACTCTAAAGTGAAGGTCTTTAATTTTTTTTTCTCCAGAGCACACTAAAAATATATACTTACTGTGTTGTTGCTGTTTCATACAATACTGTGTTTTAAGAGATTTGCCATTTAAAATCTTGTATGTGTTATATGGTGGGGTAGAGTTTATTTGCCACTTGTTTGAGAAGGGAAATTATATATGTAACCTGGTTGTGGTGGTGGAATCATGTGGCACTTTAAGCAGTGATCATTTGTATGACATTTCTGTTTATTAAAATAAGCTTTAATATTGATACCGTCTGTGGTTGATTAACTATTGTCCTCCTTTTGGGCAGGCAAAATGTCTCAAGCAAGCAGATAGTATCTATTCTAAATCAGTAAGCCAGTCTTAGAATCACACAGATCTCTTGAAACATACTGGTCTGTGGTTTGATCTGTCAGATTAATCTATTTTATAGTCCCTTGTGGTGAACTTTTTCCCCTACTAAAGCATTTCCTGGGGTCACTTAGCATCAGAGCTTACAGTATTCCAGGGATGTGATTATCATGTTCCATATTGTACTTTATACCCAAGTCAGGATTTCACATCTCTACTTAAAAATGCGTATTTATAAAATCTATCTTTCATGAAAAATTTATGGTTAGATTTTAATGGCATTTTTCACTGCCATGCTATATTTGGTTGTTAAATATTTACAGTCTGTGTTGATACAGCAATTATGACACTTGGACAGGAATTACTTTCTTAGAAAATCATAAAATCAAATGATTTGTATTCTTGCCTCTTTTTTCACCTTTCTAATTTTCCCCCCAAGTTGACTTCTTATTTTGTGATGCTTAGCAACTATAAGAAAGCAAAAATGTAGAGGGAAGCTAATAAGGCATAATAACAAATTGGAGAAGTTCAGTAAAATATTCTAAGATTATAATAAAATGATCATTATGATGGGTGACAGAGAGAGGCAGAATGTTATATATGTTTAGATGTGGCATACTCCTATTGCAGGAGAAATCCTGGACCTGACAATACTATGTCACAATGTTAATGTTTTATCACGTTACCTCTAAGCTTCAGTTACTTCTTTTAGGTCTGATTAATGTGGAAATTATGCTCCAATTTTTGCATATACTCCAGTTCACTTGTATTTATCTTTCATTTTCAGGGAGATCCTCAATGTAAAGACTGAGACTACTCTCCAGTCTCTAAAATATGGTGGAGGAGTATTTTAGGACTCTTCTGTACTCTTCCTTTTCTATTCTTTCACTGTTTACCTTCTCTTTTATAAAATTCAATGTGAAATTTTAGCTATGTGCATTCTACTGCATTTTAAGACAAAAGCTTAGTTTTGTAACATTTCAGGCATCTCGCTTAAACAAGTAATGCAGAGGGCAGTATGCCTTTTGTCATAATCATTCTAACCTTTTGCCTTTGGAAGCACTTTACATTACACTTTATAACCTTTGTATTGGCATAGCCTTTAAAGGACTGTGGTCAGATAGGTCAGTGGTGGGAGCTTGTCCTCCTCCCAAGTTGATCGTGCTTTTTGTAAGAACTATATTTAAAACATGGATCCAGTGATCTTAAACCAAGTTTTGCCTTTATCTTCAATGTGACCAAGATTGGGGTCTGGAATGGGTCTCATATTACTTGCTCTGAATCGCATGCACTTGAATGCCACTGAGGCTGGCTTCCCCTTCCATTTGAATCAGTGAACTTTATCACCAGTTTCAAGTTGAGTTGGATTAGGTTGTAGGCTCCTATCTCATTAAAGGAGTATATTCTGCACAGCATAAGAGTTTCCAAAAATCAAATAAGAGGAGAAATATTTTCCTTCTGTATACCAGCAGAATTTATTAAAATGCAGTGGAGTTTAGGGTTGAGACATGATAATAGTACACATAAGTAATACTTGCAAAACAATGTTGTTTATTCAGAGCAAGTAATATGAGACCCATCCAGACCCCAATCTTGGTCACATTGAAGATAAAGGCAGAACTTGATTTAAGATCAGTGGATCCATGTTTTAAATATAGTTCTCACAAAAAGTATGATCGATCCATTGCTAGTTCATGTGGCACAATAAAAATGTATTTAAATAGTAATGAAAGAAAATTTTAATTTAGGGAAAGAATGTCACTAGCAAATTGGTCATAAAGTACTTGGCAGGGGTACTGTATCTGAAATTGGGGGTTTCAAAGGTGTTTCACATACTTTTCTGTAGTCTCCTCTATAATGGCAATTAAGTAGTTTCCAGGTACTTATCTCTGTATAGTGAGATCCCCAGTGAACTACAGTGTGACTTCTGCCCTTCTCCAGTCTGCATTAAGAGGCTATGGGTTTGAAACATGAGCTAGATACTGTCATGATATTTGTAGCATCCAGCATTTTCCAAATTAATTTGGCCTTGATTAGTTGGCCAGATTCTACCACCCTTAATCAAAGTTAAGACCCACTTCCTGTGGGGCCTCAATAGGACAAGCACAAGTGAGTGGCTCTCAGTTTAAGTAATGGTGACAGGCTTTGGCTTTATATTTCATGAGTTAGGATAAGGAACCCATAAAGATGCCATGTCCTGCCATTTCTGATTAATCTTCTTCTGAGCAGAAGGAAGGAAGGAACTTTGCAAGTAACTCTTAACTTTTTTTCTGCCCTTATGAATTTTAAATCTTCAGGTTGAAATCCTGGTCCTGTTTATCATGGACTTCACTGTGGCCAGTATTTCAGTGTGGAAGTCTGCACAGGTGAAGGGCCATGCCATGGTAGGTTTACTCATGTTCACTTGTGCACTAGTCTTCAGGTACACTCTAGAAATACAACAGGATTTTTCTGTGCTCTAAGATGCTGCTTTATAAGAACAAGAGTCTAGCCTTTAATAAGAAACATGGACAAATATTAACATTAAAAATATTGAAAATTTAAATGAACCCAAGTGTCTCAACCTAATGTGTCAACACAAAGAAAACAGATTGCTAGAACTAGTACTTTCTTTCTCCAAAGCCTTATTGTAAAAAGTTACTTTCTATAGAAGTTACCATGCAATGCTCTGCTAAAGGAAATGGAGGTTTTGCAATTGTCCTCAAAGGATTAGCATTTTATGCTTAGACCTGTCAAAATTGGGCCCATACGTGCCACACTGTTGCAGACAGTTTATTTTTTAGTTCTATGTTCTCCTGTTAAATGGCTTTCATGACTTGGATTAAAATTTTGCTTAAAATTTGAAAACAAAGTAAAATAACATGCAATACACTCCTATTGTGACACCTGATATGAAGCTCACAAATATTATTTTCTGGCCATTAAGATATAATTATGTTAACAATGTAATGGTATGGGGCTCTGTGAGCCAATATATATTAGAAATACGAGTAGTTTTGCATCTGATCTAGCTCCATTTATAATCGCATTTGCAGTTTTCCTTCAGTTGTATTGTATAGAATGCTATTTTAATGCCCCCTCATCTTATTTAATATAAATGCATATGCCAATAAATCCAAACAGTGATGAACAAGGGATTATAAAATGAAAGAATTATAGGAGGCAAGAGCAATAGGATTTTTAAAATCCAAAGAGGGAGTTTGCAACAATGTCCTTTTTCAGTCAGAAAAAGAAGTTACTGTTCCAATCCAGATCATTATGCCGCAAAGAACATTTTCAATGAATTCTTGTCTGTACACTAATACTCAATCCAGCATTAGAGGAATTATAATCCCTTGAAAAGTTTCTCATTTTAATTAAAACCCTCTGTACAAATTCTTTTTCATAAATGGATGCTTCATCCTCTGTTATTAAGAATGGGGGAAATTGTGGGGAAGGTGGTTTTTTTGAACCTGGTTTTATTGAATATTACTTTTGTATTCATTTTTATTATTGTAGGTCATCAAGAGAAGTAAAAATGCACCATCACTGAAAATGATTTGTAGCTTATGCCATTAGTGGCAGCTGAGTGCTAAGGGGGGTGTTTCATTGCTTTTTAACTAAATTTCTTTTACAGAGGAAGAAGAAGAAGAAACTGAAGAGAGAACCTGTCTAATGCAGTTTTCACTAAACACACATCTGTTCTAAATATATATATTTAGAACCTCAGGCACATGTGTATAGTTTAAGCATTTTATGTTGCCTTTTATTTAAGATGGGCACAAAAGCAGAAGCTCTATGACTTGCTAAGACAAGAACTCAAATCCAAATTAAGACCCCAATCTTGCTGACAGAGAAAATTTTACTTTTTAGCATTTGAATATTGCTTAGACACTGAAGATAAAGCATGTGCATGTGTGAGGGACAGTCTCTTTGTTAAGGAAGTAGACTAATTTTTGTGGTCATCAAAATTTATAGAGCAAAAAAATACATCCAGCCATAGTTTCCATGATTGTATCTACAATATGAAAAATAACATGAAGATTTTCATTTGTCTTTTTTCTATGGATAGACTGAAGATTTGAACTTGCTGTAATATAGTTTCATATTTAATGCCCAAGAATAGTCTCAGGATACGTACAGGTATTAAAAGTGCTCAATCAAAGGAAATGTATTGTTTTCAGTGGGAACGTTACTGAGTACTTTTAAAATCCCACCTCACAGTACCTCTTCCCCAGACACTTAATCTTGCTTCATTTAAATAACTGTCAGAACTATCATTGATTTCATTGGCCTGCGAACAGTGAAGTTTTTGCCAGATTTGATCATTGTTGCTGTCATGAGTCCAGTTCCATCACCTCTAGCAGTACTGGGAGCATTCGTGTAGATCAGGCAACTGCCATCTAAACTTGCTCTAAGTCATCTGACATCTAGATGCCTGGTGATAAAAAGACCAGTGAACCTGCTACACTAGTGATCAGTTTTGACTAGAGTTGGGTATTTGACCAGTCAAATAGTTTGGTTAATTGATATTTTGAAATATCAGTCAAAAATTGTAAAAAATTGTCAATAGGTCCACATATTACATAGAAAAAGCACAAATATTCCATTAAGAAATGTGTCAAAACGATAAAAAATCATACTTCTGTCGAGTAAACTACAAAAAAGCGCTATAATCTTTGACCAGTCAAAAAAAAATGCCATCAGTTGACAATATTCAACCCGTCAGTTGTCTGGCTTGCCAACCCTAGTTTTGAAAGAGATAACATTAGAATTGTTTATTAATAGTTCAGAGGTTTTATCCCGAAAGAGACAGGACAAGGAGCAATGGTCTTAAGTTGCAGCAAGGGAACAACTATCTCTATGAAGGTTAAGCATTAAAACATTACCTAAAGATGTGGTGGAAGATTTTGGAGAAGAGAAACACTTGTCTAAGGGAATGATTTAAACAGAAATGATCCTGCTTTGAGTGGGGGTCAGGAAATAACATCCTCCAGTGTCTTCCAGTCCTACTTTTCTATGTGAGTCCAAGTTCAAAACAGAAATCCAATAAAAGCAATCAATAAAAAGTATGTGGTAATTACTAATTCTTTCTTTGTACTAGACTAGGGTATATGAACTATCACTAACAGCTGTCAGTTCTATAATAATTAGGCATGCCACAAAGTACTCGTCTGGAATAAAACAAGTCCCTGAATATAAAATACATATCTTCCAAAAAAGAGTAAGTTATAAAATGCAGTTAGCATAAAAGTCCTTTATGATCATAACTTTTTTTGGAATGTGCCCTCAAATGTTTACCCGTGAGCTGATTTTTCTGAGTTGTATTTCATACCCAACTGTTTTGAAATAAAAATAAATTGCATTGAACATGTAATAAAAATGTTTTGCTAAGGACAAATAATGTAGTGAATGTATACAGTGCATATAACTCTTTCTGTAATGTCTTGGAGTGATTTTTCTCTTGTTTACAGTGAGAAACTGGATGATCTAATAGGAGTTAGAAATGGAAAACATCTATGACCAAAGAGGAGAAAATGTAGTTACACAGAATGAAGAGCAGTTTAAGTGGCCATTTTAAAAGGTTTTATGGAAAGTATTCCGCAACATTCAAACTGTGGACAGGTATTGCTGTTCTCCAGTACTCCACCATGCTCTGCTCTCCCTACCCCACCTTCGGTGGGTAGGGAGGGAGAGAAAACAGCTGGCTCTCTGACAGCTGGTCCTGTAGTCAGTGGGCAGGGAGCCCTGCAGAGATCTCATTGCTAGAATCCCCACCATTGCTGATGCTAAGCAACAAGGGTAATAGGGCTGAATGCACATTGAGCTGGAGTTGATCAGGGTCTCCACCTCTCAATCGGTCCGTGCCATTGTTGGGGGCCTGCAGGGAAGCAAGCATGAGGGAGCATGCCTACAAGCTGGGAACTTTAAAGGGCTGCTGGTGCTCAAATGTCAAAGGGGCAGCAACAGCAGCTTGTCAGTGATGGAACAAATCTGTCAGTGAGTCTGTCCTACTCACTGAAAGGTCATCCCCAGGGGCAAGGGGAGCTAAGTTGCAGCCCACAATCACACTGTGTCTGGGAAGTATGCTGTTATGGGAACATTGTTACGCATGGACGTACTCGGAGCCATCTATTTTTTTATAATAACATTGCAGCATCACAAAAATAGCTTGTGTCAGCATCCCAAGGGTGCTCCCTTGATAGCAAAGTAGGATGCCAACCGAAAAAGAAACAAAAGATGTACTGTTTTGTGGAGAGTGCAACACCCAGTCGTCACGTAGCATGTTCAGGCTTGATAAAAAATAACTTCAAAATGTAGATCTGGCCAGAACTCATGGTTTCTAGTCCAAGGGGTTTGGCCTGAAATAAAATTTTCTTAAATTTATGATAAGCAGGAAACTCCCTGAACCCTGCTGCTGTTCAGTGTAATTAACTCTTCACTGCTGCTCCAAGTCATTAGGTAACTGCAGAGGATTCCCAGCATCCCTGGCTTGATAGACCTGTCAGCAGACTTCTCTGGTATCAAAAATATGTAGCCTACAATGTCCCTAGTTTTGGGCCAGATAAGCTAAGTGTCTCTGGGCCAAGGCTTCTAATACATTGGGTATCTTGGAGTCTTTTGGAACCTGTCTTGGGTTCAGTGAGTTTGTGGCACCTAAGAATATTTTTAACAAAATAGTTCAGACTCAGTGAACTACCATTTTCAGCAAAACTTTGTTTCGTTAGGAAACATCTGACCAGATCCATTAAAATAATAGTGTACCTAGCGATCAGTTTACTACAAAAATATTTTGAAAATACAGAGGTATTAACATAACTAATTCCCTGTGTTCCACCTCAAACAAGAAGTCAAAAGCTATCAAGTGACATTTGATTACATTTGAGACTCTTTCAAAATGCATAACTAGGGCCTGGTTTCAATTGTGATTTTGCATTTTTTCATGAGAACCACAAAATTAAGTGATTTTCACCAAAAAAAGTGATTTGCAACAAAATGCCATGATGTGGCCACTCGCCACAAAATGCCACATGATGTGGGGAACTTGAGTTCCCCAGCAAGTGGCCACATCATGGCATTTTGTTGCAACAAGATGACTGCAGCAGGCTGGGGAAAACATTCCCCAACCACTAGCAAAAGCCTAGCAGACCGGGGCGGGGGGTGAAGGAAGGGGTTACAAAAGGGACAGGTGGAGGAGAGAGCTTGAGGATGGGGAGGGAAGAGGGGCTGTTTGCTACTCCATGAGGGAAAGCAGGTACAGGGGACTGGAGGTGCCTTGGGGCTACCTTGGCAGACAGCCGCCTGGCACTGGGTAGGGGAGCGGCTGTTTGTTCCTCTGGGTTGAAAAACTGGCACCAGGGGTTGGGGGCAGGGAGAAGAGAACTCACACATGGAGGAAACAACAGCTCCTCCCTTACCCCATGCAAGGCCTCTGATGCTGCAATTAAACCTGGCCCTAAACTTACCCCCTCAGGCAATTGGGAGAGATGGTGGGTCCACAATCTGGGTGTAAAAATGGCAACCCCCACCACGATATTAGCAAGTTGTTCCTGTGATTTAAACCAGGCCCTATGTATAACTTCTTTCATATGAGATGATGAGGAAGTGAACTACTGACTTATTGAGATGATACCTTCTGATGGATGAGGAGTAAATCATTCATGATCAAGGTCAAACAGTGCAGGAAAATTCACAGTGCTCTGAAAAATCTGTTTTAAAGCTGACATGCTTTCTTCAGAAACAGAAGTGTCCCAAAGACCTGGAACCATTATTTTTATCTAGCCTCACATATATTTGTCATACTATATAGGAGTCAAGAATATATTCCTATGAATATCCACATTATCCTATTATGATTTATATCTGTAAATATGAGGATCTTTTTAAAGACAAACATCAATCATGTCTACACTGTGCCAACTAGCCAGAACCTATTACACAGTAGAGAATTGTTATGTAATGTTGATATACAAACTATAAACTGTATGTAAGTGATGCAAATAAATCCTAGATTATAGTTATTTATTTTTCTTTAATCTAATAGGACTTCTGCAGGAGATTCCTTGGATGCTTGGTTTTTTGTGTGCTTATTTTATAGGTTTATGGTTTTTAAGGCCAAAAGGACCAGTATGATCTGGTCTGACCTTATGGACAAGAAAGATAAGACATCTGCACACAGTAGCATATATTCATGAAGCCTGTAACTTCTATGTAAGTTAGTATACACGGTTTTGACTTTAAGACTTAGGACTTAGAGAAACCAACACATTAGGTCTCTTGGTTGAGAATAAACATCTCTACTGTGAAAGTTCAGACAGAATGTGAACCTGTGATTACTTGCATACAAGCATGGCACTTTCAACTTCTTTACATTCATCCTGTAGTAAGGGCACCATATGTTCAATTTTAATTAAATACCAACTTAACTAAAGTTAATGGTAAAGACCCGATTGACTTAAATGTGCCTAAGATTTTACTGCAAGCCTACAGCTTTTGTGTGTGTGTGTGTGTGTGTGTGTGTGTGTGTGTGTAATGTGTTTATATATAAAATCTACTTGAAATATGATTTGTGTTTTAAGGAAGAAAACCATTTTTTTATGATTGTGACAATCCTTATAATAGCTAGCTATTCTGGAATCATTGGACTCTTTTAACCTAATGTGAGCAGGGGCAAAGGCACCATGGGAATTTTTCCCACATTCACTGAGGATTATTTTGAGCTCTTTGATATTTATTATTGGAAAACTAGAACAGTGTGTGTCAGCCTATGATACTTTTTATAACAGGGCCCACACTGGTCTATTTGTCATCTCAGATAATAAATGTGATTCTGAATTAAATTGGAAAAGCTGCAAAAAAAAAAAAATATTAAAACCCCAGGAAAGTCAAACTTTTTGTCAAGTGCATTCTGAAAAAAGATGAGTATTTCTAAAAGTATATCATGTGTTATTAGGCTGATACTGAAGCATAAACAAACCGGTACTGTATGAGTTACACAGAAATGCTGCACCATAAGAGAGTGTTTGCAGCAATGACAATAGCAATTACCCTAGTGCCTGTGACGCTCCGTGGGATAGCGTGGGATGAAAGTTAGAGGTAAGAGCAAAAGAGGGAAAAAAAAGTAATGCACGCACAAAAGTCCCCAACATTATACAATTCTCACTGTTGAGGTATGGATGATTACTTTAATGTTACTAATATTATCTTATTGTTGTACTAATAGATTTTTCTCTCTAACTGTAGATGACAAGACTAGGAGCAATGGCCTCAAAATGCAGCAAATGAAATTTAGGTTGGATATTAGGAAGAATTTGCTGACTATGAGGGTGGTCAAGCGTTGGAACAAGCTATATAGACAAGCTGTGGAATCTTTATCTTTGGGAATCTTAAAGACTAAGTTAGATAGACGCTTGACTGGGAAAGATTAGTCAGGAAAATCCTTCCCAGAACATGGGACTGGACTAGATGACCTCATGAGTTCTCTTTCCTAGAATCCTGATGGGATGAGACAATGTTGAAACAGTCCATATATACTTATGCAGTTCTTTATTTGCATATCAATAATCTAGGGTTAATCCTGTTTTCCTTGCATCAATAGTTGATTCCACTGAAGCTGGAATTACCTATGTATCTAAATTGAGTAGTATTTAGGAGCACAATAGGGAAAGTCACACAGCTGACAAAATTATATTATTATTTGTTGTTTTTATTACTGTAGTGCCCACACTGGTCATGTCCAGATGTATGTGGACATTTGGTTCCCCAGGGACAACTAGCGGTGGCACATGTTGCACTGTTGCTAGGTGTCCCTGGTGAACTGCCGTATGCTCTGTAGTGTACAGCAAGTGACCCCGGATGGGGTTAGGGGAGGCTGGGGCCAGAACTGGGCTGGCCCCAGAAGACTTACCTGGGGTCCTGTGGGCCTCCCAGGGCTGCAGCAGTAACGATCCTGCCACACGGAGCTTGGCCGGCAGCAGAGCTAGGCTCCAACTGTCCAGGCTCTGGCTTCAGGTGGTTCATGCTGCCTCCACGTGCACCATTCTGCTTTTTTTTTTCTGCTGTTTTTTTTTACCCCTGGATATCCAAGGGTCAGAAAAACCCTCTACATGGTTCCCTTGCAGTGCAGAGAATAATAGATATGTAGCACCGCAGATGTGTTTGTGCTGCCATACACTGCATAGCCACACTCATCTGTAGGCAGTGGTGACATGAAGGGGATGCACAGGGATACACATTCACCTCCTGAGAGCACCAGTGCACCCCCTGACTGGCTGCACTCACTGCTGAGGCAATGGGCGGGGGGGGCAGGCAGGCACACCGGTGCCCCCCCTGCAAGCGCTGGCCAATCGCTGCGATTGCTGTAGCTGCTTCCGGAAGTGGCCGCAATGATTGGCCAATGCTTGCTCCCAGAAGCAGCCACAGCGATTGGCTACAGCAATTGCTGTTGCTGGATCATCCATGGGGACCCACCCCTAGTCCACAGGATCACCCACAGGGGACCCTCCCCCCAGTTGGCAGGGCTGGTCACAGGGGGGCACATGCCCCCCTGCCCCAACTAAAGCAGCACCAGTCGCTCATGTCTGGATGCAGCCATTGTGTCAAGTGCTGGATGCATATAAGCCAATGCAGTTCTGGAGTGAAATCCTGACCTAGTGAAGTCAATGAGGAGTTTTTTGTTCAATGGGATAAAGATTTCATCCCTAAAATTCAAAGCAAAACACGTGTGAAAAAGTGTAACAACCAAGCCTAACCCTTCACCATATGCACTGTTCACTAAGAGTTAATTGATTTAAGCATGGGTTTTTATAGATGCTGTTTAGCCTGGAGTAGAGAAAATGGTGACTGGGAGATGATGGTGGTTGAGAGACATTGCCACACTACAAAGATGTGGGTTCTGCACTCCCTGTGTTACTGCATTATAAGTTTTATTTGCCTGCAAATAGGTTGCTGCTCTGAAGAGTTGCTAAAGGTAGAGCAGTGAAGCTGTAATTGGATGTGTTCTTGCAGAAGGATACAGACTGACATACAACCAGGAACACCTACTTCTGGGCTGTGGGGGTCTGTTTCAATCCCTGCTTAAAAAGTTGAAAGAAAGTTGACTTCAAAAAATTGTTTTTCATATTTAGCCCTTGTATGAGAGGCACATAGCAGCACTACACACCAGTGTGGAACTGAGGGAAGGAGCGGTCACACACAGGCACAGCTTCTTACTTGGGCCTACCCGTAAGACTGGATGTTGCTCTCCCCACTGCCCATTCCCTAGCCACCTGAAGAGAGTATGTGTCAGGCTGTTGTGACTAAATCTGCAGGAAGTGTGTGTGGAGGGCACATGTTAAATGCACTTTACTTCCTTTACACTCTCCTATGGGCAAAGAGCCAAAGGCTATTTCTGGTTTGGGGACTTTTAATGTTATCATTTTGAAGATCATTTGTATGAAATCTCCTTCTCTGCATCAAGCACTCCAAAAACACTCAGCTGCCTGTTCTTCATTCATTAGTAAGTAATACTGAGTAAGTATGATCTTTGTCTTTTTGCTTAGTCCATATTATTCATGTGTGTTACTGATTCTGCCATTCAAACACAGATCTGTTAACACAGTGGATGTATAAACAGCAAGGATTTAGTGCCAATATTCCCTTGAATTTCACAGTCAGTGGTACTGTGCTGCACCCTCAAATGTAAGCATCTCTTCCCTTGAGAAAAATAGATGTCAGATTTTAGCAGCTCTGGTGGAGCTGCAGATGGGGTCTGACATTATTTCTGCACTACATCTGGAGAATTCCTCTTCTCTTCTATCTTTGCAGATTCTTCTTATTCCATTCTCATCACTGTAGTATATCAGTGTGTTGTGGTAGTGTGTTAAGCAACATGACTACATGTCAGTCGTGTGTTATTAGTTCTCCCATCCCTAAGCCTGTTCACAGCAGGTGCAGGAAGCAGCGAGGTGAGTTAGGGGTGCGGATGTTCCCATCTCAAGAGAAAATCAGGTATGGGAAATGAAAAGTCAGCATGAATGTACAGGCACCATCAAGCAAATTCAGAAGCAGGCTAAGGAACATGATCGGTATATTGTTCACCTAACAAAAACAAAGAGCTAAAATGGTAGTAATATTCATAATTATATAGATGCAGGATAGGAAATAGTTACACCCTGCTGCTTGTAGTTCTAGCATAATTGTTTGAAATCAATTGCAAAAAAATATGATATAGATAAGGCAAAGTGATGTTTGAACTATAACACAATCATAAAATCCTCTATGCTTGGTAGAATATTAATTTCAGCATAAGCTCAGGGCAGAGGGGTATAAAGCATTTCAGAGAGCAGTGATGTGAAAAACTAACTTGTCTTACTTTGGAGGAATTGAGCTGGTATTCTCTGACATTTTACATTCAATAACATTGAATGTGGTGCAGTTCTGTCTCAAAGATAAAAATCCTCTTCCCTTGAGAAAAATGCTTGCCAAAATGTTTAAGGCCTGTTGAATTTTTACCTATCATATAATGAGATTCTATTCTTCAAGTATGTTTGAAGATTTTACTTTAGCGGGTCAACAAAATGCTTATAGCTCAGAACTTAGGCTGGGGATTTTTGTTTTCTTTGGGTTTTTTCTCAATTTTTTTTCTCTCCTTTTTTTATTTTTGCGGGGGGGGGAGGCTGGGACTTGGGAACTCCCAAATATATGTAGATATAAATCCTGCAGTCAAGTATAGTAGCTGCACTCTCTGGCTCTCACTACTTATGATATCCTGGGTTATGCTATTTCATCTTTAAAACAAAGAACCTTCCAATTCAGCATTTTTATTAGATAAAAAGGTAGAGTTCTGAAGAAGCAAGCTAAAGGGCTGTTTAAAATGCTTTATCCTTGTTTTATTCTTTCCTTTGGTTGTGGAGGTGTTGCTTTAGGACTGACATAATTGCACTTAATAATAGGTTCAGAAAAGATGCTTTTTTTCCTCATTAGTGTATATCAAATTCCAGGCATGGTCTGGCCTAGGTTGTATAACTTCAAAGTCTACACATGCAATAGTATTAGGCCATAGTAAACTAATTAACATGAGTTAGGGGCAACCAACATGGGTTCATAAGTGGCAGGTCCTGTCAGACCAACCTGGTCGCCTTTTACGATCAGATCACCAGATCATTAGATGCAGGGGTAGCAGTGGATATAGTCTTCCTGGACTTCCGGAAGGCTTTTGACGCTGTCTCTCACCCCGTTCTCATTAAGAAACTGGGGGGCTGTGGTGTAGACACCCACACAGTCAAATGAGTTGCCAACTGGCTGGAGGGCCGCACCCAGAGGGTGGTGGTGGATGGGTCCTTCTCAACCTGGAAGGACATGGGCAGTGGGGTCCCCCAGGGCTCGGTCCTCAGGCCCACACTGTTCAACATCTTCATCAGTGATTTGGATGAGGGGGTAAAAAGCACCCTGTTCAAATTTGCTGATAACACTAAGATGTGGGGGGATGTGGGCACACTGAAAGGATGCAACAGGCTACAATCAGACCTAGACAGGTTACAAGGGTGGGCGGACGAGAATAGGATGGGTTTCAACACAGACAAGTGCAAGGTGATGCACCTTGGGAGGAACAACTGGCACCATACCTACAGATTGGGGAACTCCCCTCTTGGCAGCATGGAGGCAGAAAAGGATCTGGGAGTCATCATTGACTCCAAGATGAACATGGGCCGGCAGTGTGGAGAGGCAGTTAGGAAGGCCAACCACACCTTGTCATGCATCCACAGATGCATCTTGAGCAGGTCCAAAGAGGTGATTCTCCCCCTCTGTGCGGCACCGGTCAGGCCGCAGCTGGAGTATTGCATCCAGTTCTGAGTGTCACACTTCAAGAGGGATGTCGACAGCATGGAGAGGGTCCAGAGGAGGGCCACTTGTATGATCAGGGGACAACAGGGCAGGCCCTATGAGGAGAGGCTACGGGACCTGAACCTGTTCAGCCTCCAAAAGAGAAGGCTGAGGGGGGATTTTGTGGCCTGTTATAAACTAGTCAGGAGGGATCAACAGGCATTGGGGGAGTCCCTGTTCCCCCGAGCACTGCCAGGAGTGACCAGGAATAACGGTCACAAGCTGGCAGAGGGTAGGTTTAGGTTAGATATCAGGAGGTGCTACTTCACGGTCAGGGCGGCTAGGGTCTGGAACCAGCTTCCGAGAGAAGTGGTGCAGGCTTCTACCCTGGGGGTGTTTAAGAGGAGGTTAGATGCTCATCTTGCTGGGGTCGTTTGACCCCAGTATTCTTTCCTGCCATGGCAGGGGGTTGGACTAGATGATCTGCTCAGGTCCCTTCCGACCCTAGAAACTATGAAACTATGACTGTAAGATAGTATTATCAGGGATTGTACTGTCTAAACCAGAGGTGGGCAATATATGGCCTGTGGGCTGGATCTGGTCCACAGAGCCCCTAAAAAATTTAGGAAATTAATATTGATCTGTTATTGGTTCCTGTCAAAAATGACAGGAAGCAGGGGCAGTAAGACCCAGGAGAAGCCCAGTGGGTTCCTGCAACAGCAGGGCCTGCCCAGCCCCGCCCCCACCAGCCGAAAGCCCCAGCAGGGGCTTCTGGCCTGGGACCATGCGAATGCACTGCGCTGGAACCTCAGGTAAGTGGGGAGGGGGGAAGGGCCCCTCCCCCACCCCATGGCCCCACTCTCTGCTGCAGTCATTCTCACCATGGCAAGCAGGGGTCCACAGCTGCTGCTGCCATGCACAGCCCTGATGGGCGAGCCAGAGCCAGCGTGGGGGCAGGTTACAAGCTGGTGCTGAGCATGGGGGGAAAGCAGAGTATGAGGAGGAGAGAGAAATTAGCATACAAAAGACAAAGGAAGGGAGAGTGTGGAGCGGAGAAGTGGTGGGAAGCAGTGAACATAAGTCATCAATATGACAAAGTGATCAGTAAAGCTAACCACACTTTATTATGTATTAGCAGGTGCATGACGAACAGGTCCCAGGAGGTGATACTTCCCTTCTATGCGGCATTGGTCAGGGTGTAGTTAAAGTATTGTGTCCAGTTTTTGGGCACCATACTTCAAGAGGGATGTGGAGAAGCTTGAGAGGGTTTAGAGGAGGGCCACTCGTATGGTTAGGGGCCTGCAGGCAAAGCCCTATGAGAAGAGACTGAGGGCCTTGGATCTCAGAGAAAGCTGAAGGGAGATCTTGTGGCCACCTACAAATGCATTGGGGAGGGGGGCAGCAAGGAACAGGAAATGCTCTGTTTACCAGGGCAGCCCTTGGAGTAACTAGGAACAACAACTACAAACTGACAGAGAGCAGATTTAGGTTGGACATCAGAAAGAACTTTATGGTAAGGGTTGCCAGAATCTGGTATGGGTTTCCAAGGGAGGTGGTGCTCTCTCCTACCTTGGGGGTCTTTAAGAGGAGGCTAGACATGTACTTGGCTAGCATCATCTAACCCCAGCGCTCTTTCCTGCCCAGGGCAGGGAGTCAGACTCAATGATCTACTGAGGTCCCTTCCAACCCTAACATCTATGTATCTATGAAATCCATAAAAATAAAGGAGTCACTGAAGGTAACTCAGGTAAAGGGACAGGAATCCACAGTCCCTGTTTAAACCACACTTAATACAATCCAGTCAGGATGGTTTCTTGTTCCACAGTTTCCCAGTGAAAACCCATTTCTAAAAGTTTGCTGTCTGAGAACAGCCACTCAGAGCAGCAATGGAGTGTCCAGGGAGGTTAAAGTGTTCTGCCACAGGCTTTTGTATCTTTCTGCAGTGGATGTCAGAGCAGTGTTCATTTAGTTTGTCCAATATAGACAGCAGAGGGTCACTGTGATGGATATATGGCATTGGTAACATTGCGAGTGAATGAACCTTGGAAGTTATAATCGGCGTTATTCAATCCTTTGACGATATGGTATGTATCAATGTTAGGACACAGAAGGCTTCTGATACTACCTGGTGGCAATTTCCATCTACCAACCTCCCACAGTGACTGTCACTCCATCAGCTTTCATCCTAAGTACACCACTACAGCCAAGCTATATTATAACCATATCTGCTCTGATCCCACCCACCAGGATACACACCTTATGGTTCTGGAGCAGGGTTTCCTACAATTGTAATACAATCCTAAAACTGTAGCCATTCAAATCAACAAAGCCAGACTTTGTCATAAGGACAAAATGAGATTCCCCCTCACTAATCACAGGGCTCTGTGTCTGCATTATAGCAGCAGTACGTCTGGCCAGGGTAGACCCAGGCACTTGCCAATTCACCTAACTCCATAGTCACACTTCAAATCCAGAAGTTTGCTAGTAAAGAACTTGGAGTCAACCCTATGAAGCTCCTCTTAAGCCTTCCGTGTCCTGAGAGCAGCCACTAGGAAGGAACTCAGGGTAATCTCACAATTATATTTTTAGTTTGGCGCACGTGACTAACTGTGGCTGTAAGCAAGCAGAGCATGAGTTGGGTATGTTCAGGACTATTCAAGCTGGGACATACTGCAATTGCAGCTGTCTAAAGAGAACTTGAGTGACCACACTTTGCACAGGCCTAACAGTCACCCAAGAGTAAATTCGGTATGAACTTACTACCTGAAGGGGGCTTCCAAAGAGGATGGAGCTAGGCTGTTCTCAATGGTGGCAGATGACAGAACAAGAAGCAATGGTCTCAAGTTACAGCAAGGGAAGTTTAGGTTAGAAATTAGGGACAATTTTCTCACTAGGAGGGTAGTAAAACACTGGAACAGGTTACCCAGAGAGGTTGTAGAAGCTCTGTCCTTGGAGGTTTTTAAGACCTGGCTAGACAAAGCCTTGGCTGGGATGATCTTTGAGCAGGGTGCTTGACTAGATTACCTTGTGAGGTCCCTTCCAACCCTAATTTTCCATGATTCTATGAATATATAAAACTTGGAGTTAAAAATCATGTCAGCTCCCCTAGTTCCTCTGTCTACCATTGCAAGGCTATTCTCTATTGAAGGTTTTCAAATATTTGAGCCCATTTAATTTTAGATCTCTCAAGAGATGGGGCTTTTATTGCCTCCCTTGGGAGACTTTTTTACAAGTCTCTTACATTATTACATCCTTTTTGTTCACCCCTTTCTTCACATGTTATACCATGTTGTTTCATTGCTAAACAGAAAATGGGAAAGAAAAAGAGAACCGATGTAATATTCCCTCAGGCTTTAGTTCCCATTTTTTTCATTAGAATTGAATGCAGCTCCTATGATAGAAAAAATGGAATGTATGGGACTATTCTCATATCCATGAACATGAATAATTCCCATTGATGTTAATGAGAATTATATGCACACATCAAGGAGAGACTACCCCCTATACACAGAGCAAACTTGAGCCAGTCATGTGTGGACTGATTGCTAACTCAGTCTCATGTAAACAGCACAAAGAATACCATCCTCTGGGGATGCATGCATTAAGGGAAAATAGGAATAAAAATTTAGTTAAAAAAATATAAAGCCTATCTGCTCCAAATGTTTACTTATTATGCACACTGGATTCCCTGAGATTTGCTTAAGGTTAAAAGGCTCTAACTATTCTCAGGGTAAGCCCTTAAATACCTTTCGCCTTTTACCTCTGCCTGGCAGTTACAGTGAGCTGGGGTGGGTTACATATATAGGGGAAAATAAAATGTTCAGTGATTAAATGAATAAGGAGCTTAAATTTTATCTTCAAAATTGACTTAGGGCTACAATACCTGGCTGCTGTGCCAGGCTTCCAGAATATATTAGGATAAATTAGACCCATAGGCTCACTAACCAGTATCTGTGGAGAGTTAGGTATCTCAGAAGGGTAATTCATAACACTGTAGACCAAGCATGGAGCAGCATAGAGCTAGTGAATAGGAAATACTGAGGGCAAAAAGTGTGCCTATGAAATATGACTCATCTCCAGAGCTTAGGCCCCTGTCTCTGAGTTGCATCCAGCTCCAGAGTGAAAGAACTGGAGGGGTAGAGAGAGACATCTGTAATCCATTGGTTATAGCACTTCCTCGGGAAGCAGGAGACCTAGGTGAATGCTTTCTTTAATCTCAAGCAAAACTTTTCACTTGCCAGGAGACTGCCCTAACCACTAGGCTTGGAATCATGGAATCATCCTCCACTTCTCCAGTTGAAGCTGTGGAAAAAGGAATGAAAGATTCATTGAGCCAGAATGAGCAATTGCATCAAAAAGCATGAATCCATATCCTCTGTGAGTTGGAGCACTTATTTAGAAAGGGGGAGTCCTGCTCCCACCATGTTACTTCATTTTACACTAGACAGTCAGTAGATTCAAATATTAGGGTTTATAGATACCAATGGAGGATAGGTGTGCATAAGCAGCTTGTGCTGGTGGTATTCTAGGCAAGTCTGAAAAAGCAATTATAGACTCCTAGAAAACTTTAATGTCAAATAGGGTGGCACCTAGATTATTTTAGGCACTTCCATGGTTAAGGGGAAACTGAACCTTTTTTGATATGCCCTTTTTGATTAATTCCTTGACTATCAAAGACATTTAGGTTCCTTCTGAAAATGGAACACAGGATTCCAACTCAGTACCAGCCTGGATCTAAGTCCAGGGTCCTGTTCTAATAGTTAATAACATCATCAGCATTTAGCGGTAACAAATGGCAGGTACTAGACTGATCCTAGGCACTGGTAAAAGGTCCTACTCTCTTTTAGGGTTTTCAGTGTCTGACCCTCCCTGCTTCTGTCGTCGCCACCTGCAGGACCAAGTTGGTGGTGGTGTGGGGAGGAGCGGGCCCAACGTGGTGGGGAGTAGAGGGAGCAGCATGCCTGGCATGACATAGCAGAAGCTGGGGGAGGGGAGGAGCAGGCCTCCTTCTTCCATCAGGCCCAGGCCAACTCTTCCCCTATGTCTCCTTGCCCACGTTGGCCCCGAGCCTGCTCCTCGCACCCCCCTACCGCTGCTGGGTCAGCACAGGCCTGCTGTTCCCCCCCTGCTGTGGTGGCCCAGCTTCGCCCCACCCTCAGGTCCAGTCCCCCCCCACATCAGGCTCAGGTCTGCTCCTCCCCTCCCCCCACCACTGTGGTGGGGTGGGGGGAATGGGCCTGGACCCCACGCAGCAGGAGGGAAGGGGAGAGTGGGCCCAGATGAGAGGGGCATGGGGTATCATCCCCGCCTGTTTCTCCCCTCCCCCTTGCCCATTCTTGATGGGCAATTGGCTAGTAATAGAGAAGGATGTATGGTCCTCCTGTGTATCATTGTGCTAAAATCTAAAGGTAACAGATTCTTTTTCAAACAAAACATCTACCTTCAATATAATAAAACACACAATATAGTGCAAGCAAATACTGAATATATATTTGCATCCATTCCTTAGCTCTAAGTCAAGAGGCTTCCTTGCTATAATGATTTCATCTGTCCCCCTTGTGAATAGGGTTGCTTGCATTTTAGCTTCATGTTGCCTGTATATAGTAACGTAGGCTTCTTGCAGAGGTTAAAAAGCACCCCCCAAAATGCACTTTACTGGAAGCAGTGGTGCATTACTTCAAACCAGCTCCACAGTGTCTGTATAGATCAGGTGCTACAGCTGAGCTTTTTGGCACTTTTATCTAAAAGCTGATTCAATCAGCTATTAGATAAAAGTGCCAGAAAAGCCCCATTAAAGCACCTGACCTATACAGATGTTGGGTGAGCCGAGTCCAACTAATGAGTCAGGTCCAGAAAACGCTGTGATAACAGCATGCTGCCACCTACAACTGCTTCTGGATCTGCTTCCATAGAAGGTGTGCCAGGCATTCAAACTTGGCCATGGCAGCACTCACATCACAGCCCTGCTGAAAAGGGCTCACAGCATCCCAGGGTGATGCATCACCCTGATTGAGAGCCACTGTTTTACACCCTGCTGCCTTCACCACAGGGGTTTCAAATCCACTCCCCCCCAACCCCCTCAAGATTTATCCCACCAATCCTGCTCTCTATCCCAGCACAGATCCCCAGTGAAGGACTACTGTCTACCTACCTATGAGACCAAAGGTGTTACAGGCAAAAGGGACATAGCAGAAGCAAGAGCACGTGGTTTGGGAGCTAGGGACAGGGAGTTATGGAGAGTCCTGTGAGCCACAGCCTCTCTGGGTAGCCTGTTCCACTACTTTACTACCTTCCTAGTGACAGAGTTTTTCCTAATATCTAACCTAAACTTCCCTTGTTGCAATTTTAGACCATTACTCCTCGTTCTGTTGTTTGCTACCACTGAGAACAGTCTAGCTCCATTCTCTTTGTAACCACCTTCAGGTAATTGAAAGCTGCTATTAAATCCCTTATGACACATAAGTCCAAATGTGGTCTCACTAGTGCTGAATAGATTAAAATAATTAGTTCCCTCGCTCTGCTGGCAACAATCCTACTAATGCAGCCCAGAACACCATTAGCCTTCTTGGCACACAAGGTCACACTGTTGGATCATATTCAGCTTATTGTCCACTGTAACCGCCAGGTCCTTTTCTGTAGAGCTGCTGCTTAGCCAGTCATCCCCAGCCTGTACCAGAACTTTTGTACTTGCCCTTATTGAACCTCATGAGATTTCTTTTGGTCCAATCCTTCAATTTGTCTAGGTCTCTCTGAATCCTAGCCCTACTCTCCAGCATGTTTACTACTCCACCTATGTTGGTGTTATCTGAAAACTTGATGAGGGCACACTCCATCCCATCTTCTAGGTTGTTCAAGAACAAAACTGGCCCCAGAACTGACCCCTGAGGCACTCCACTTGATACTGGCTGCCAACTAGACATTGAGCCATTGATTACTGCCCTTTGAGCCCCACAATCCAGCCAGTTTTCTGTCTACCTCACAGTCATTTCATCTAACCCCTACTTCCTTAGCTTGCTTGCAAAAATGTTGTCAGAGAGCATATCAAAGGCCTTGCTAAAGTCAAGGTGGTATATCATGTCCACTGCTCTCCCTGCATCCACCGAGCCAGTCATCACATCATAGGCAATCAGGTTGGTCAGGCATGACTTGCTCTTGGTGAATCCGTGCAAGGGCTGGTCCTAATCATATTCTTCTCTTCAAAGTGCTTAGAAATGGATTTCTTGAGGAAAAATCATGTAGCAGGTCCAGGGACTGAGGGTGAGGCTGACGGGTCTGTGATTCTCCAGATCCTCCTTCTTCCCTTCCTTAAAAATGCCCTATATTTGCCCCTTTCCAATTGTCTGGGACTTCTCCCAATCACCATGAGATTTCAAAGATAATAGCCAATAGCTCTGTAATCAAATTAGCCAACACCCTCAGCACCCTTGGGTGCATTGCATCTAGCCCCATTGACTTGTACATGTGCAGCTTTTCTAAATAGTCCTTAACCTGTTCTTTTGGTACGGTTGGCTCCTCGCCTCCTCCCCAAACTGTACTGCTAAGTGCAGTAGTCTGGGAGCTGACTTTGCCTGTCCCTTGCCAAGACAAGTAAAAAAAAGCATTGAGTACTTCAGCCTTTTCTGCATCATATGTTACTAGGTTGCCTCCCCCACTGAGTAAGGGATTCACATTTTCCCTGATAACCTCTTGTTGCTGACATACATGTAGAAACCCCTCTTGTTATCCTTCACGTCCCTTCCTAGCTGCAGGTCCAGTTGAGCTTTGGCCTTCCTGATTTCATCCCTGCATGCCTGAGCAATACTCTTATACTCCATCTTAGTGGTTTGTCTATGTTTTCACTCCTTGTAAGCTTCCTTTTTGCTCCTGTTTGTTCCTGAAGAGTTCCTTGGTAAGCCAAGCAGGTCTTCTGCCATATTTACTAGTCTTCCTGCACATCAGGATGATTTATTTCTGTACCTTCAGTAAGGTTTCTTCAGATAACAACTAGCTCTCCTGAATTCCTTTTCCCCTTGGACTGGCTTCTTGGAAGATCCAATCCATCAGTTCCCTGGTTAAGTTGCAGTCTGCTTTGCTGAAGTCCAGAGTCCTCACTCTGCTGCTCTTCTTCCTTCCTTTCCTCAGGATCCTGAACTCAATCATCTCATGGTCACTGCTGCCTAAGTTGCCATCCACTACTACATTCCTCACCAATTCTTTCCTGTTTGTAAGCAGCAGGTCAAGAAGACCACTTGGCTTTTCCAATGTTTGCACCAAGAAGTTGTCCCCAACACTCTCCAAAAACTTCCTGGATTGCCTGTGCACTACTGTTCTGTCCTCCCAGCAGATGGCAGAGTTATTGAAGTCCCCCACAAGAACCAGGGCCTGTAATCAGGGAACTTCCACTAGCTGTCTGAAGAAATCCTCATTTATCTCATCCTCCTGGTCTGGTGGTCTGTAGCAGATCCCCACAACAACATCACCCTTGTCGCTCTCTTCTTTGACCCTAGCCCAGAGACATTCAACAGGTCTCTCCCTTGTTTTGAAACTATGCCTGTAGGATTGAGGCTTCTGAACAATATACTTCATATAATGAAATGGCTCCAGCTGTTTCTCTCTCAAAAATAGTTCATTATCTTCCTTTTTCTTTCTTTGCTTTTTCTTTCTTTGTCCTTTGTGTAGAGGGCAAGCTGCATTCTGTATTGCTGCATTATGTGAAAACCTGCTCCAAAGTCCATTGAAATTAATGGAAGGACCCTAGTGGGGTTTGGATCAGAGCCTAACATCGAGCATCATGATTTTGTTATGTTATGAAGCAGCCAATCCCCCTTTTTAGTGAGTTCATGAGAAGGAGTGGTTTTACAGTCTTTACCTAAGACTAGCAAGCTGCTGCTTGATCTCTTCCAAATATGGCATAGTACATATACTTCTACACATTTATTTATTGCATGTTCTTGAGAGGTCAGTTGCTTAATTACTGATATTACTTATCAACCCTATTTGAAATAAGTGCAGTCAATCTCCCTGCCAGTTCCCTACAGTAGGACTCTCTTAAATGGAACAAAGAAACTGACGTGCCCCAATTAAGCAATTACCGAGATTATCAGAGGCTGACAGCAACACATTGTGTTGGCAGAAAGTCACTTTTGTAACAGGAATTGCTTTCTTTCTTGACCCAGTATCAAATGAAGGGGTGACCTGCAAGAGTAAGCAAATATACCTGGTACTCACTATGACTAGCAGTGAAATGACCTGATTGTCTTGTGCATCTCTTTGGAGTGAATGCATATTGGTTGCACAGTGTTACCACATCAGAACAGTACCTTTTTAAACTCTGTACTGACATAACAGGCTTCCCATTATATAAGGAAGTGGAAGATCATGGTCTATACACTCAGTTCTTGAGACTTTTCATTGTTTGTGTTACTGTTGTTTCTCTATTGAGATCAAGCAGGTCCTGTCATGTAAGAAGATGCATAAAACATCATTTCAATAAAATAAGCATAACGCAAAGGATTAAAACAGTTTTAAAAGTATCTATCAAGAATAAAACACACTCATTTGGGGAAGCTATCTGAAAAGTACTTAGGATTGTCTGGGGAAGTCATCTGAAAGGCACTTATGGTTGTATGAACAAACAACACACTCCTGTACTCCGAAGGCTATGAGAAATAGTTCATACCAGAAAAAGCCATGCAAGTAAATTGGATTTACTTTTTGTTCACTGTTTAGAATCCTGGAAACATTTTACATACAATTTACCATCTGAAAATTGACAAGTTAAATCCAACAAGTCATTTATTAGAGTGTTTATTATGCTCACCTTTGTCAATATTTGCATGTTTCTTTCTTTTGTGTTACTCTGCAACTTCTCCTATCTGATCATTAGTGCACAATCAGTGCACTTTTCAGTTGGTCATTTGCCTCCTTTCAAAATTCCTCTTACATTGTTTGTGAAAATGTGAGAACCCCCGCCACTTAGTTTTTTCCCCTGAGAGGGATATGCCACCCCCACCCCGTGTGAACTTGTCCAGAATGAACAACATTATTATAGTAGCCAAAATCTATTTTCTTGTAACTTTTAAAACTGACTGGTATCACTTGTCTGAGCCAGAGAGTCCAAACAGACTGAGTAATACAAAGCATAACTGACAGGAGAATAGGGTGTTGGATACTAGCCTCCTGGGAAAATAGGAAACCCAACAGGCATTTCAATATCTAATAAAGTTTTTTTTTAAACCTGGCACATATGAAAACCTTACTTCATCTCTCTGCATTGACAGAAGAATTCAGACTCTTGCACTGTTCATAAAGCTTGCCAAAGCTGTTACTCCTTCCCTGTTATGGTCACTAATTCCCACATAATTCCTTTTTAAATCAGAGCCAAGAAAGTAAGAATAATGTTGCTCAGGGTTTTTTTGTTGTTGTTGTTGTTTGTTTTGAGGATTTTTTTTGTTTTAGTTTTTTTTTAACTCCCATGAAGTAATTCTTCTATATTTGACCTGCCTATATAATATCTCAATCTTATATTGGAATCTGACACATCAGTTGATCAAATGTGATTGATTTAATGTCAGGCTAATGATGCATAAGCTTTTATGCCTTCTTTATTCATTAGCTTATGTAAACTCCTGCCAAAGACCACTGTTGCCTTTCCTTTGATAACTTGCTGAAATAAAAAAGTCTCATGATGCAATTTTCTTCCCAAGGGATGATTTCACCTCTTAGTATTACAGTTCATTATCTCTACAATTATGTTATCTTCTTTGGTTTTGCAACATCCAAATTTGATGTTCTGTAGGCATTTAATTCTAAGTAGCATTTTGCAAAATGAAGTCACTGAATTCCCATGCCTTATACAAATCAGAACTTAAAGGAAAAGAGAATCCTTCTTTGCATAAAGTAAGAAATGATGTTGCACATCAAATTGATGCACTCTTTGATTTATAAATAAAGTTCCAAATATTTAATTTGGCTGTGTACATTATTTGGTATGACAGAAACGGATTTCCTTGTGGATCTGAACTTTTTCCTATTATAAAGTTGCAATAAGAAAAAGTAGAAATTAATGTCTTTCATAGATTAGCCATTCTTATCTCAGAGAATAATCAAATGACTACATGGATTTGTATCAATTTGCTCAGAGCTCAAGAAGGAAATTTTTATCTTAGTCCAGTTAGAAACAGCAGCTTATTTGCTTTCTTTGAAATTTGAGTAGATAAATTAGTGTTTATTGAAGTATTATTTTCCTTACGAAGATAATTTGAGCTAATTTAACCTGAGTCACTTTCAAGGGGTTTTCATTTCCATTACCCAGATAGTCAGCACGTTCTGCAAATAAAGGCCTTTTTAAGGTTCCCTAAGCTGTGCTGCTGAAATCTTGGTCTAAATGCCACTAAAATCTGATTCAGGTATTGTGTAGGAGAAAATCACTCTTCACAGATTCATAGATGTTAGGGGCTAGAAAGGACCTCATGAGATCATCGGGTCCAGCCCCCCTGCACTTGGGCAGCAAAAATTGCTGGGGTCAGATGACCCCAGCCATGTGGCCATCAAGACATTTTTTAAAGATCTCCAGGGTTTCATAGTTTCATAGTTTCATAGTAGCTAGAGTCGGAAGGGACCTAGGTAGATCATCTAGTCCGACCCCCTGCCTTAGCAGGAAAGAGCCCCGGGGTCAGATGACCCCGGCAAGGTGCTCATCTAACTTCCTTTTAAAAATCCCCAGGCTAGGAGCCTGCACCACTTCCCCTGGAAGCTGGTTCCAGGCCCTAGCCACCCTGACTGTGAAGTAGCGCCTCCTAATATCTAATCTAAACTTACCCTCCGCCAGTTTGTGACCGTTATTCCTGGTCACTCCTGGCAGCGCACGGGGGAACAGGGACTCCCCCAATACCTGCTGATCCCCCCTGACCAGTTTGTAGCAGGCCACAAGGTCCCCCCTTAGCCTTCTCTTGTGGAGGCTAAACAGGTTCAGGTCCCGTAGCCTATCCTCATAAGGCCTGCCCTGCTGACCCCTGATCATACGAGTGGCCCTCCTCTGAACTCTTTCCATATTGTCCACGTCCCTCTTGAAGTGTGGCGCCCAGAACTGGACGCAGTACTCCAGCTGCGGCCTGACCAGTGCCGCATAGAGGGGGAGGATCACCTCCCTGGACCTGCTCGAGATGCATCTGTGGATGCATGACAGGGTACGATTGGCCTTCTTGACTGCCTCCCCACACTGCCGGCCCATGTTCATCGTGGAGTCAATGACGACTCCAAGATCCTTTTCCGTCTCCGTGCTGGCAAGAGGGGAGTTCCCCAACCTGTAAGTGTGGTGCCGGTTCTTCCTCCCCATGTGCAACACCTTGCACTTATCAGTGTTAAACCCCATCCTATTCTCATCCGCCCACCGTTGCAACCTGTCAAGGTCAGCTTGTAGCCTATTGCACCCTTCTAGTGCACCCACATCCCCCCACATCTTAGTATCATCAGCAAACTTGAACAGGGTGCTTCCTACCCCCTCATCCAAGTCACTGATGAAGATGTTGAACAGTGCGGGCCCGAGGACCGAGCCCTGCGGAACCCCACTGCCCACATCCCTCCAGGCCGAGAAGAACCCATCCACTACCACCCTCTGGGTGCGGCCCTCCAACCAGTTGGCGACCCATTTGACCGTGTGGGCATCGACACCACAGTCTCCCAGCTTTTTGATGAGGACAGGGTGAGAGACAGTGTCGAAAGCCTTCCGGAAGTCCAAAAAGACTACATCCACAGCAACCCCTGCGTCTAATGATTTGGTGACCTGATCGTAAAAGGCCACCAGGTTGGTCTGACAAGACCTGCCACTGATAAACCCATGTTGGTTGCCCCTGAGCATGCATTCCCCCGCAAGGCCCTCCTGGATGTGTGCCAGGATAATTTTTTCAAAGAGCTTACCCGGGATTGAGGTCAGACTAACTGGCCTGTAATTTCCCGGGTCCTCTTTTTTTCCCTTTTTGAAGATAGGGACCACATTGGCCCTCTTCCAGTCCTCCGGCACCTCGCCAGAGCACCACGAGTGCTCATAGAGCCGTGCCAGGGGTCCCGCAATGACCTCAGCCAGTTCCTGTAGAACCCTAGGGTGAAGATCGTCCGGACCAGCGGACTTGAACACGTCCAGCCTCTCCAGAATTACCTTAACTAACTCCTCGCTAACCCTTGGCCCAGGCGTGTCACTCTCGGGGCCCGAGGGGGGCCCAGCAGGGAGGTGGCTGAACTGGTCCCTACTTAGGAAGACAGAGGCAAAGAAATCGTTAAATATGTTAGCTTTGTCATCTGGCGTGATGACTAAGTTGCCCATCGTGTCCTGCAGGGGCCCCACATTACCCGGGACCCTCTTTTTACCCCCTATGTATTTGAAGAAGGACTTCTTATTGTCCTTAATCCGGGAAGCTAGTCCTATCTCCAACTCTGCCTTGGCCCTCCTGACTGCCCCCCTACATCCTCGGGCGACTATAACATAGTCCTTCTTGGCGATGACCCCATCTCTCCATTGGGTATATGCCTCCCTTTTAGCAAGGAGACATTCCCGGATGCTCTTAGTGAGCCATGGGGGTTTATGTGCCCTCCTGCTCCCTTTGACCCTTGTTGGGATTACCTCCCTTTGGGCATGGAGGATCGTCTCCTTAAGGAGCAACCACTCACCTTCGACATCTGATTCCCTTCCCCTCTGGGTCCTCAGCGCTTCCCCAACTATCCTCCTTAGCTTGTTGAAGTCAGCCCTCCTAAAGTCTAGGGCTGTTGCCTTGCTGCAGCCCTTTGCCACCTTACGCTGGATGGTGAATTCATGGGTACGTGATTGTACTACCTCTGGGGGGAGTCTATCCTAGACCGTGGGTACTCAAATTGTAAAGAAGTTTCTCCTGATGTCCACTCTGTAGTGATCTTCAAGCAGTTTGTGACCATTGGTTCTTGTCTTCCCCTGGGGTGCTTTGGTGAGCTGATTGATGCTCCCCCAGGCCCTGTCATACGCCCTTCAGAAACTTCCGTTCTCCTCTCTGCCATGGTCTGGTTTTGTTTAACCACAGCTAGTTGTTCTAGGATGGAAGTGCTTTGTGAAATTATATATATCTGCTTGTTTTTCATCTTTTATCCTGAATGACAAACATATTCCCTTCCCTTCCAACATGATGGCAACATAAGAGTTAAAGAGCATACACACTTTGTATGTGGAATTACTGCTTAACTGCTAAATTATTTGATTCTTGAAACTGATATAAACTTCCAGCTTCACACAGGCTTTTTTTTAAAGTGCTGCCCCATAACTTCATAAATTAAAAGCTTATTTTAAAGGTAAGTGGAGACTCTCAGTGATCACATGACTCAGCTGGGTAACTAAGAGAAAATGAGTGATTAGCAGCAATGACACCAAGGTATATGATTACTAAAAGGATTTACTAGTGAATGGAAGTGCTGCACTTACTGGGTGTAAAGCTAGAGATTCACAAAAGGACTTGAGTTTCAGAAAGTGCTGAGCACTCACCTGCTGAACATTAGGCCATTTTATGATTTCTCAAGGTGGGCAACCACAAGTGGAGGCCCCAAAATAACCAGTTACTTGAAAATATGTTTTAGATGCTAAACTGCAGGCACATCTAGGATCAACTAAAAACAATAAATTGAAAAAGAGTAGGGGATGGCAAATGGAATGATGTTTTATTAAGCTGAGTTTTACTTTTTTGTATAGTAAGAAAGACTGATACTATTCCAAACCCTGCAGGAGAGAGGGAATGTTGCAGCCATCCTCAGTTTTTGGTGGCATGTATATCTGCCTGGGGGAAAAATCAGAGAAAACGACAATCAAAGAAGTGTTGCTAGAACCCATTTTCCCACAGACACAACATTAGCAATGAGCTATTGTTGTAATGGAAACTCTTAGTTATGCTTTTGTATTTTAAAATGCACTATGCTTTAACCTAGTGACATGAGCTCTGATTTTGCCCTGTTGAAAGCTTCCATGAAAGGCAAACAGGCATGATGCAACATATGAACAATCTCAGGGAAGATTTGATAATGATAGTATCTATGGAAAACCTCTCTGAAGTGCACCGTTCTCTCAGCGTTTTAAAGTAAGTGAGAAACTCAAGTGTTTTGCTGACTGATCATCTGAATCCAAACTAGGGTGAAATATTCATCAGTGAATTAATGCTGCTATTTCTTAATGTGGCTACAGAAGATGTGCAGGAGAACATCTAGCATCTCAAAGCTGGCATACACCTGCTAAGTTACAAAAACTCTTCTCACTGACAAACGAATACAATTATTTTTTTCCAAATCTGCAATGTAGCAAATGCAATACTTACAGCTGAGAGTTAAAATGTGATTGTTTTGCTCTGGGATAAAGGCTGTACCTTGTAATTTTTCATGTGTATATAATTTTTAACTGCACGGTACACAAATAACATAATATCCATATTTTCATATTTGTACTACACTAAGTTCTATATACTCCAGTCATAAACTAGAACCCTGTTGAGTATGGTGCTTGCACCAAAACACAACATAAATTGGTCCATAGCTCAAACAACTTACAATAAGGCTGAGAGGTGATCTTGTGACCATCTACAAATTTATTAGGGAGATGCAGCAAGGGATCCAAGATATTCTGTTCACCAGGGCACCTCTTGGGGTAACAAGGAACAATGGTCACAAACTGACAGAGAGCAGTTTAGGCTAGATATCAGAAAAAACTTCTCCACAGTAAGGGTGGCCAAAATTTGGAGTGGGCTTCCAAGGGAGGTGGTGCTCTCCCTTACCTTGCAGGTCTTTAAGAGAAGGCTGGATAGGCATCTGGCCGGGGTCATCTGACCCTAGCACTCTTTCCTGCCCAGGCAGGGGGTTGGACTTGCTGATCTGTTGAGGTCCCTTCCAATCCTAACATCTATGAATCTATGAATAAAAAAATGGAATATCTCTGTAATTATAAAATACTTATGTATCATTTTTAACTCTAAAGCACGCTACCGTTATTTAATAATTAAACAACCCATGTAGTTTGCCAGTTCTTTCTAAACTATAACATCCTTTAGTTTGGAGCCTGCCCCTGTATAAACTGGAAGAGAAACATTACAAGGGTGATTTTAAGAAATAAGTCCTTGCAGACAGATAATATGGATGCTTGCTGGCACTGTCATTAAGGAGAATCTGGACTAGGTAGACAGAGAGACAGCCAATAGACAGAACTCAGCTCTTTAGCAGAAGAGAAGCTGGCAGCATGTGTCTTTTCTTTTCTCCTGATCTCTAGGATCACGGAATACAGGAAGGGCTCAATGACTTTAAGGGCAGGAGTAATAAAAATGGCAGAAAATTCAATAGTAGAAAAGGCAAAATCATACACTTAGGTAAGGAATACATCAAGAACTTCTGATATAATTTGGGAACTCAGTAACAAACTTGGGGTCTATGAATGTATGATTATGAGCTACTAGTATGAGGCAATTGTGAAATGGCAAAAGTGATCCTAGGATATATCAGGAGAGGTATTTCTACTAGTGATAAGGGTGATATCAGTAACATTGCACAAGACTCTGGTGAGACCTCGTCTAGAATACTGTCCAAGTACAGGTCACGTGTTCAAGGAAGATGCCTTCCACTTGTGCAGGCGCAGAGAAGGGCTGCTGAGATGACTTGGAGAATGCAGAGTCTTTCACCCAGGACTAGGAGAAGACTTAAAAAAAAAAAAAACAACCTGGGTTGTTTAGCTTAGTAAATGCAGGGTCTGAGGGAACAATGCTAAGTGTAACTAGCAGGCCCAGTGTATCCATAAAGAAGAGCAAGTATTTAAGTTAAAAGACCATTCTGGAGCAAAACAGTATGGATTTCAGGCATGACTACATTTATGCTAGAAATAAGAAGAACCATTCACGCACTCAGTTTCTGGAACAGCTTTCCAGTAAGAGTATCAAGGGCAAAAAACCTAAATGGTTTTATGATGGCGATCAGTTTCTGAAAGGAATGCTGGGATATGCCCACACTAGACGGGCACTGGATTTGAGACAAGAAATCTCTTTTGATTCTTTGCAATCCTTTCTCTCCAGCACTCTCATAATAAGGTTCCCTTTCAGTACACTCCCCATTTTTAGTTTATATCCTCTCATTTTGCCCCTTACATGTAAAACAGTCTTCCTGCCCTGCCCCACCATGCATCTTCTCTCCCTCCCTTCAAACCCTTTCTTAACACATCACTTCAAAAATTTTCCTCCTTTCTTCATTTAGTAAACTCCATAATCACTTACTATTTCTCTGGGTACGTTATCATATATCGCATTTCTTTTCCCTTATTTGGGGATTTTTTTTTTTGGTACAAAGACAAGATTTCATGAGTGTTCCCTGAAGCATTACGGACATGTACAGTGCTATACAAAAGACTTAAACCAAACAACCTTCTGATCCCTGATGGCATGACAGCACATGGTAGGATGGATTCAGGCTCACTAGGTCTTAACTCAGCTTGTGAAAACAAAAAATTGACTTGGATGCTGAAATTTAACTAGCAGATCAACCAATTTAATTTATCACAGCAATTAGAATCAGATTAGTATAAATTAGATGTATAAAGATTACCTGAATAAATCTATGAAGTCATCTTGGTAAATCTATGGAGTCATCTTGTTTATAATACAGACACTTGTCATGTGAGCCCCCAAACAGATATGTATATTTTCTATTAATTTTCTCAGTTTTAAGCTATGAAAATATCAAAATTAAATATCTAATTTTAAAAGCAGATATATAATTGATATGAACAATTTGATTATTTTCCTATGCTGTCATATACTTTAAAATAATTGAGCCTAGAGGTGCACAAGGAAGCCATATTCTAATTGGGTTCAGCTGAACTTTTTACAATCTACTCTGAGAACATTTAATTGATAATTAACAACACTTCAGATCATCAACTTGTGGGACTTTAAAAATACATGAAAAGCTGACAACTCATTGCCTGAATTTAAAAAAAAAAGTGTACACGATTAAATATAAAGAAAATCTTGATTGCCTAAATCAAAGCTTACTGTGTTGCACAGATGAATGAAATCTGTTACATGAAGACTCATTTTAATGTCCAAATTATTTTTTAAGTAGCATATATATCAAGCCTCAGACTCCACAGTGCTGCACTATATATTTCTCCCTATGATAAAGCAGTGCAGCCCACCATGACAGGTCAGAATCAGTGCCTCCCTTGAGTTGCAGTCTTCAGCTGCACACATCTGGAGCTAGGCCTTACAGCTCTCCTGCCACATAAATCATATGTCTCTTTCACTTTTTGATGCTGGTGGAAACTACATGTGGCTAAAGCAAGGAATGCATCCATAGCTTTCTCTGTTTGCTGAATATCTGAATATGATTTCAATTTATCTAGAGTTGGATTTGCTACAGTGATAACAACAATTTGCACATCTAATGCATCCTTTACCCAAGGATCTCAAAATGCTTGAAAACAAGGTCTCAGTGCATTTCTGTGAGGCAAATATTGTAATCCCACACTTTACATACGGGGCAACTGAGACAGAGGCTGGGTCCACACGAGTAGGGGCATGCCTTTACTGCAGCAAAATGAGTAGCAATACTAATTTGTGGCACTGTGTTGTGCCACAGTGCACGCCCATGACCATGCACTTTGCAGCAGGACACAGTGTCCTGCTGCTCTATGTGCTGTGGGTGGCGGGGCCTGGCTTGCCTCAGCACGGGCTAGCCAGCAGGCAGCCCCCGTGCTGAGGCGCCTGGTGCCCTAGCCAGCGGTGGAGTGGCATAGAGACAGGGAGCAGACAGTCCTGGGCTACCTGCTTTCTCATCTTGAGGCACACTACACCCCATCCAGCTGCTCCCCAGAGGAGCAGGAAGCCCTGGGATGAGGCATGTGGAGCCCCTGTGCTGAGGCACACTGTGCCCCAGCCAGCTGTAGACCAGGTGGCTTGGGCACACTGTGCCCTGAGATGCAGGAGCAGCCAGCCCCGGGCTGCCTGTTTCCTCATCTCCATGTGCCTTAGGGCTCTGCTGCTTTATATGCTGCTTTAGAGACTGCCTGCTCCCATCTCTGCATTTGCCTTGGTGCACACCACTTTGGCATGGTTTGTGCTACTTTTTTGGGGCAGGGGGTTGCAATCAGGAAATTCCAGTAGCAACATTTGCCCTGGCTTTGCAAATTAGCCGTTCTGCGCACTGATTAATGGGCAACTTGTGTGGTTTGTGGTGCTGCAAAGAGGTTTGCCTGCTCTTCTGGATCCAGCCAGAGAGGCTAACTGGCTCACTGTAGTCAGTGTCTGAAAGAGGAACAGAATCTAGGAATTCTGACTCTTTCGGGCATGCCTGGAAAAAATATACTTTTCTCTTATTGTGTATTTTAAGTTGAGGGGCACAGCATGTATGCATAGCAGGGCACAGAGGAGGGCACAGGAGAGCATGGCTCAGCCATGTCCCAAGGGTACAGGCAGCATGTGGTGGAGACAGTTTGCAGATGTCTGGTCCCAATGCAGCTTCTCAGTAGCTGGCAGCTGCACACATGCTGCAGCCAAGAAGTGGGGTGCTGGGAGTCATGGAGGTGGCACCAGCACTGAGATTGGACATCTGCTAAATGCTGCCTTTGAGAGTGAAGTGTGCCCCAGCTAACTATCAAACGTTTGGGAAACACTGTTTTAGGGCATCCTTCTATCCTGTGGGCTGCACACATTCTCTAAGTGTAAGACCCAATATAAAACTGGAAGCCCAGGATACAGTTCTTTTACTAGGATCATGCACTGAAATAGCAAATGAAAACATAAAGATTAGTCTAAAGTGTTGTGGCCTGCCAGGCATCTGTAGGGAAGAGAGAAGCATTGTCTGTCTCTACAGTGAAGAGAGGGTAAGAAAACAATTGCCCCCTCCCTGTAATCTCCAAGGGTGGAATAATGGTAAAAAGAGACAACAGCATATGGACAAAATCCAGCCTACTATTCAAAAGCCAGTGCAGCAAAATAATAAACAGAGCCCAAGCCTGAGAGCTGCTGAGTGGTTTTTTACTTCAATTGGAAAAGAAAGGACTCAACATAGGTCATTCAGAATGGTCCGTGTGACCTAGAGGCACGGACCATTCTGAATGACAAAAAACCCAAAGAAATCTCAACAAATAAAGCTCTTGTGGTGTAAGAGAGGAGGGACTCCCTGCCCCTACTTTTATAAGAGAAAAACAAGCATGCGCCTGGGTAGTGAAAGTGTATTTGTCCATACTACTGAGAGATGACTGTTTCCTCTATGACTTTTCTTGTATGTCTCTTCAGCTCTGTGGAGCTATAGGTGGGTCTTTTCTGACCACTACAAGCTGGTAGGAGATCTCATCCTCTTTGAGTGGTAAACCTGAATAAATATGCTTCTTTCATTGTCTTACCTCAGATTTGCTATCCGTCTGATTCCTTGCTGATATGATACTCTAAGGGGCAAGTTCAAATATCTGCAGGAATAATATAGTTATCATGACATTTTGGTGAAATAACTAATGGACTCCTCTTATTTCTTTCCTCCCCAATTTGATTGGTCCGTATGATCACAATCTTTCATCTGAGGAAATGTGTGGATTGTAAAACTCATTTATAACAATGGAATCTTGAATAATCCAGCAAAATATCTATCTATCTATCTATCACCAATAAATGCAAATCTCATCTGTGTTTTAGAAGCCAATTACAGAAAAATAGTCTTAATGGAAAGAAATCTGATAAAACTAAATATGAATTACATATGGACATTGAATGTAATTCTCCCCCCACAGAATTTATATTCCTTTCAATGGTGTGTCTATATGAACTGACCTTTGATCCTCTTCCAAGGTCAATTGTCCTCAATGGGAGTCTTTCTATCAATGCCAGTAGGCTCTGGATCAAGCCCTTACTGAGAAAATTATTTAATTTTAAATAAAAGTTTAGAAGTTTTACCACTCTGATCTGGGGGATAAAGCCTTCAGGAATTATGACATGAGACAGAAGTCTGCTCACAGGGTTAAGTCACTGAAATATTCATAAAAAGTGCTTTAGAAGTTTCAGTTGTGTTATTTTTTTTATTAAGGTTGGCAACAAGCTTAAATTGATTTAGGATTTGTTTTGGGGAAAAAAACCATATAGGGATTGCTTGCTTCTTTTAAATTCATTTAATTTATTCTCTACCTATTTCAGCTCTCACACTACCAGTTGTGAGTTAGATGCAAGGAAAATGCTTTATTAATACTAAGAATGCATTACTTTAAAACTGGACTGGATAGTTTTGTTTGCATGTTTTTTCACCTGTACTCAAGGGAAACAAGATGTTAGAAATGTAATATATCCCTTGGACTGTTTATTTTATTTATTGGTATTCCCAGCTGGACTGAAACTGCCATGAGTAATCTAATAGAGGTTTTCAGGAGAGACAAAGGAAGTGAAGGACTATTCCATCTATTAGGTGGATAAGTGGACTTGGATGCTTAAGTGAAATCCTATTCCACCCTACATGAGTCCCAGACTACTAATACAAGAAGTGAATGGATCAGCTTCTTCCTTCCTGCTTCTTTGCAACTTGGTTTTGAGGGTAAGATGATGGTGTGCTACACAAGCAAAAGCCTTTTGTACAAAAGTAGAGGTAGTAATACATTTCTGGGGACTAGAACAGGGTAGAATAGAATCCTATTTAGGTGCCTAAATCTACTTAGACACCTAATAGGTGGAATAGGATCCAACCCTTGGTGCTCAACTACTATTAAATGTCAATGGGATTTTTATGCTTAACTCCCATACCCGCTTTGATAATCTTTCTCAATTTCTCTTTCTCATATGAGGACACTCCTTCTCTATTACTGACACATAGGAGAACAAGACATCCAGTCATTTGAAACCAGGATTAAAATTGCAGTTTTTTGTGTCTCTCCACTAGCAGATTAGGAGATAAATATTTAGAAGAGTAACACAATGTTCAAAATGAAAAAATCTTTCTAAAGAAAAGCAAATAACATTCTGTCTGATTATAGACATTGCAGCTGAGCAGGGATGAGAGATGTTGTAAATCCATTAGTGAAGAGCTGCTTGCCTTCATTTCTGTTTAATATTTCTTAAAGCTATAAAATTGTATTATGTTAATGTAATGTACAGTCCAAGTGATAAAGGCAGCTAATGTGATTACCACTCTCTGTGCTATAAACCTTTCAGTAAAGCTGCAGACAAATCGGTATTCAACTGTTTTTCATGATGATGATGTTACATAGAGCAGATCACATATTGCAAATACCACTTCATTGTTAGAACATGGCTAAACGTAAAAAGATTTATCTAGATGCCAGCCTCTAAAGTTCTTTTGATAATTTAAAGTATCTATCCTGTTGAGCAACTCCTTTCCAAATGCCTGTTAATTACAGCCACCTCCCAAACGCATGCTTTTGAACACCCTCAAATGGTTCTTTGTGAAAACTGTTTCAGGATGTTTTTCATCAGTTTCAATCCATACATCTACTCTGTCAATTGTGTAATCACCCACTTGTGTAATTACCCTCTTGTGTAATCTAATCACAGAGGTCCCTTGCCTACTTAACACTTGTAGTAAACATACAGCTTCTCAATTCTTTAAGTTCAAAGCCTTGGCTGAAAGCTGCTAGAGAACACAAAATATTAAACAACAAAATAAGGACCCAGGAAAACATGCATGTGAAATATCTTTCCCAGGAAGTGGAAGCTCAATCCCAATGCCCAGATCCATATGTAGGCTCTTCCAGAATCTTTGTTTCTCATATCTGGAGGTTTGAATTGGTTTCATATCTAATGTCAAACATCTACCAGCATAGTAAAGCTTGAAAAGTCAGAGCAACACATTTCAATATCTTTCTAATGATGATTAATTCCTTTTGTATTCATCCTAGTCACATTAATCATGATGAATTCATTTAGTATGAATGTGGAAAGAACATTTAATTTCTTCAGCATTTCAGGAGAACCTATTTAAATGAATAATTGGACAAAAATGAAAAACGGAAGGAACAGAACTGAAGTTTGCATGCCAGCCATAAATTGTAGAATAAAATAGCATAATCTGTGAGTACTTTAGTTTAATACAACTTTAATAAGTGACAGATTCAACTGGAAGTAAATATAGTATATGAAATTCCAAATCTTACCTTATAGGAAATGTAACATAGGAGGATACTAATGGCCTTGTTACACATTGCACTTTGAGCTGCTCAAATGTTGATTGGTGTCCTTTAGTGCTAGCTTAAGTTTAAAGAAGTCACACCTGAAGCCTAAAAATCTTCTCCGACTGCCCCCCAGTCTTGGGTGGTGGACAGAGGGCTGGTGAGCTGTGGTCTGACTAGGAGCTACACCTGTGAGTTGCCACTATGGGGCTGGTGAGCCTTGTTCTAGGTGGAGGGAAGAGAGAGATGGGTTGCAGGGTGGAGGGACAGAAACATAAATCTGGCAGAGGTTGGGGATGGGCAATGAAATGGGAGGTGGAAAGGAAACAAGGATGGGGGAAAGGGGATAAAATGAAGGAAGTCAGCTTTTATTAAAATAAAAACCTTAAGAAGAAATAAAGAGGAAGTAAATTTAAGGTCTCATTTTTTAATAAATTGGGATTTGGGATTGCAATGTATGTGGGGAGGGGAGGTGTGCTCATCATGTTTCCTAGGGTGGCTGGGAGGTTGGAATGGTAAGGGAAGGTGCTTTTCGTAGAGCTACTGACCCCATGCCAGAAAAAAAGAAACCCCAGCTCGTGGGGACTAGATCCACTCCTCCACCTTATTCTCCCCCCCGCCCCTTCTCCTAGACCCCACTTCTGGACCCTGGGGGTGGAAAGATCACACCCTGAGCGTGAGAGGGGGAGTTGCTTAGTGCTAGAACCACCCCCTGGGCAGTAGAGTTCAGAGGGTGGAAATTTTATCCACACAGAACAGGAGGGTGGACACTGTATCTTGGGATGCTGGAGGACTTGTGCAGCTCATCTGTGAGGAATGGCCACGCATTGATGGAACACGAGCTGGATAACATGAATTCGAGATAAACCTGAACTGGAATGGTGTAAATTTAAGGCACCTCAAATTTGCATAAAACTACTTGTAGGTGTTTATATGTAGATAATTTAGGAGTTAAGAGCTCCTGGAGCTGCCTAAAATTTATGTGCAACACAGTCCTTACTGCTTTTGTTTCTGCCCCATTTGGTGCATTGCCTTTCATTTGTGCAAATCAATAAAATAATCCAGTGAAATATCACAAACAACAATAACATAATATTTTTTATCTTTAAGCTTATCATCCAATTATTTGGGAGAACTCCTTAATTTAATTCTAGAATAGTTTTAGACAATAAAACTGATGTGTTTCATCAAGCCTTTTGTCAGGCAAATGGGCCCCTGTCATTTTTCTTCCCATCTTGCCAAACTTTAAGCCACAATTATATTATTTGCAGTTACTAATCCTAAATAAAACTCAATAACATTAACCTTCAGTTTATATAAACTTTTGCACTACCCACACTTGAAAAATAATAAATGCACATATAATCAGCATCTATATACACACATATATGTATGTGCATTTGTGCATATATGTATAGGGATACACTTGGTATGTATAAAATGAAAAAAAACCTTGTTGTTATTTTAAGACTTTTTGATAGTGTTGGAACAATCTGTTTGTTAAAAGAAGCCTATTATTAATATACATAATTCTGCCCTCTCTAATACTATGGGCTGAGGATGAGCTTTGGGCTTTATTGAAATCAGTGAGAATTTAGCCATTGACTTCACTCTGTACTGTTAAATAATAGATGCCATTTTAACACAGTATCTCAATGATGCTCTAATAAATTGCCCTGAAAAAAATGAAAGTATTTGATATTACCTAGATTAGCCATGATTTGGCCACAAGTGAGCTAGTTTCTGGAAATTACAGCCAAAATACCAGTAGGTTGATATCAAGACCCTTACTCTATTTCCCCTTTTCTTTCTTTTAAAAAAAAAAAGTAGCAAACAGATAATCCAAGAGAATTCCATGCAATAACCAACCAGTTATATATCAATAAAGCTGAACAAAGATGGAAAGCTGCATCTTAAAGTTATCCCCTTTTGCCTTCATCTTAAAATACCAGGTAAATTTCTGGTCCCATGATTTCTGAGTGGCACACTGAAAAATAATAACCTTTTAATCATACTGGTCAAGTGAATAAAAATGTTATTAGTCTGGCCCTTAAAATTGTTTGTCAATTCATAGCACAAACTGGGATTTCTTGCAGTACTATCTATACAGTCAGTTGCTCTAAGTACAAATATAATGCATAGGTATGAAATTTCCAGCTGAACTCTATGGGTGCATTGAGATGAGCCTACACATACCTCTCGCCACATCTCAAAGCAGTTTAAGATGCAGCAAGAGGCATGCTGGGAACAAAAAACATTCCCCATGCTACGTATTTGTAGCGTGGGCTCAAAATTTGATACCTGGATATCCAGATATAAAACAACCCCCCCCCAAAAAATCAGAAAAAGTGGGGCAGGAAACTGTCCAGGACTGTGCCCAGGGGCAACTGGAGGCTCAGGTCCTCCAAAGAGAGGCTCTGTTAGCTGGCCAAAGTGTGTCTATGCCTCTCCCTTGCCCCAGTGCTGCAGCATGCTGCCTGCCCATGCAGGGCAAACAGTGATGCAGGCTGAAGTAACCTGGACTGGCACTCGGTTCCAGGTAAGTAGGGACTGGAGGTGGGGGAAGGGGCTGTGAGAGTACGGGGGACAGTGTGGAGGTAGGCTTGGGAGGGGTATGTCCTCCCCTCACCCAGAGGGCCCATATGCCCCCTGCAAGACCCCAGCCTCCTGCATGGCCCACAACTCACTGGCAGCAGCAGTAGCCATTGGGGTTCTCAGGGCCTCCTGGTATAGTCCCCGCTGGGGGGCAGCACAGCTCAGCCCAGCCCCGGTTGCCTGGCACCACCTGTGCCACATCATGCAGGCTGGGCCCAATGCAGTGTGGCATGGCATGATGCAGCATGGTGCCATGCAATTTCAGGCAGCTCCAGGCCACTTGGACTATCACCCAGGGCTTTGCGCCACTCATGGGAACCGCCTGTCATGCCAGGCTGGGTTCTGTGTACACGGATACCACAGGCCACTTCTGTGCATGCAGGACCCAGTCTAGCATGACAGGAAGTCCTGTGAGCAGTGCAGGACCCCAGGTGACAGCCTGAGCAGCCCAGATCTGCCTGAAAGCACAAGGCGCCGAACCAGGCCAGGCCCATCCGATGTGGCACAGGCAGTGCCAGTTGCCACCAATGTTCCCTCTAAGGAGCAGTGGTCCATGAGCGTGCCGCTTCAGTCCGTGAGTGCACTGCTTCGGTCCATGAGTGTGCCGCTTCAGTCCCACCTCCCGCTTTTGGTGCAGCATGAGACACTTACGGAAGGTAAGCTCCTCACTCTTCACCTGGGGCAGGCAGGAGGGCCTGGAGGCTGTGGGGTGGGGGCTGCAGGGCTGGAACCTGAGGGGCTGGAGGCTCTGGGGCTGGGGCCTGGCGCCTGCCTGCCCCGAGTGAGGCTCTGCAAGGGCCTGGGGGCTGGAGGCTGGCACAGGCTCTGAGAAACTGCTCCGCTCCCCTGCATCGTCTTGGGGAGTGAGGAGGTATGTGGCATCAAGGCCAGGGAGTGGAGCACTTCCCGGAGCCTGTGGAGCAGTTTGCTGGGGCCAGCAGAGCCCGTGCCAGCCACCGCCCCAGCCTCCATCCCTGCCTCCTCTGGCTCTGGGGAACTGTTCCACAGGCTCCACCAGCTCTGGGAAGTGCTCCACTCCCCGGCCCTAGTGCCATGTGCCTCCTTCCTCCCCTAGGCAATGTGAGGGAGTAGAGCAGTTCCCCAGAGCCGGCGGAACCCATGCCAGCCCCCGCCTCTGCCTCTACCTAGGGGAGGAGCTTACCTTTACTAAGTGTCCCACGCTGCAATCCAGCTCCATTCCTGATGAGTGAGCAGCCTGAAATGAGTGTGCATGGCCAAACTTTTACTTGTGCATGGCTGCGCACACGCACACCTTAGAGGGAGCCTTGGTTGTCATGCGGCCAGGGTTGAGCTGTGCTGCTCTGCACTGCACGGGGGGGCTGTGCCAGGAGGCTCCAAGTGCCCTGATTGCTGCTGCTGTTTAACTGTGGGCTGTGTAGGGAAGGGACTCAGGCTGTGTAGAGGGGCACATGGGCCCTGTGGCAGGGGGGGCTGGGGCTGTGCAGGGAGACTTTGGCCTCTATGGGGCGGGGACTGTGGCCCTATGGGAGGCAGTCCATTTGTTGTAGGAGGGAGACTGTGGGTGGGGCAGGGGACCCACCCATCCTGAGCAGACCCCTCTCAGTTTCCCCACACTCACAGTCCCCCCACAATCCCCTCATACCTACTGGCACACCCCATGCCCCCCACATCCCTCCACAACCACTCACATCCCCCCACCACACACCCATCATTCCCAGCTGCCAGACAGGATGAAACCTGCTGTAAGGAGCTGTGGTTGCAGGGGCAGCTGTCCCCACATCCTAGTTAGTGAAAGGGTCAAGGGGAACTCTAATTGTTCTATGATAAGAAAACCAAAAGCAAACATTTAAACATACTAATATTTAGAATTTATTTTATTATGATGATAGAGGCACTGGTAAGCTTCCAAACTGATATATTTACAAGTTAAAGCAATAAAACATTGCCCAACTGATCTCTCTCTCTTTCTGTGTGTGTGTGTGTGTGTGTGTGTGATTGTGTGTGCATGTGTGTGTATTGGTCTTTTGTTTAAATTGTGGAAGAACTTGGATTTTGGGGTATTTTAAAGGGTGAATTTGGGATTTTTTTTATCAGTGATTTTACAGTTTTTAAATAAGGAACACCAGAATTCCTGCTGGTGGGGCAAGTGGCAGGACCCAGGCAGAGGATCCTGCTCAGAGCTGGCAGCTAGGTCCCTACTAGAGGTGGCTGACCTCCTGGCCACTTGGGGATAGGAGGATGCTTTGACAGTTCAAAGCAGGCCCCCACACTGAGAACATCTTCTGGGCAATAGCTGCTGAGATGGCAAGGCAGCAGCACACACAGTAGTGCTGCACAAAAGCCAACTGTGCAGCCACAGCCCGCTGGCAGGTGGCCTCTGTTGTGGCTGTGCAGTCCCCATCTGGGTCTGGCAGGCATGCAGCCTTGGGGCCACATGTTGTCACAGGTGGCAGCAGGTCATAGGCACGCAGCAACCCCCACTGCCAGACTGCTACAGTGGGTAGAGGGTGCAGTTAGGGCTACTTCAGTTGTCCAGCTGGCACAAGGGGTAGTGTCCCCAGATACCAATTGGCCAGGGCCCAGCAGCTTCTGAGAGCAAGTAGCTCTAAGCTGCTTGCCAGGGCAGGCTTTTATACTGCTGAGGCCAGCACAGGTCCTGGCCCTGGGCTCTTGCTCCCCCTGGCTGCAGATCTGAGAGGAGTCAGGCAGGGTTACTTTGCCCCAAGTGGCACAAGTTGCCCCACACCAAAGTGCATGTCCAAGCATGTGCGCTGAGGCAAAAATCCCTGGCTCAAATTTGTGCTACTCCTATATGAGCTGCTGCATGTGCACGTGCCTGCATGTGTGGATGTGCCCAGTTAGCTAATTTTTAAGTCCGTTTACTTGTGAAACTACACACAAATTTTTTGTCTTCAGTCATTATTCATCCATTGCTCATGTGGTTCATCCATATTCAAGCCCTATTTTGAGCACGGCAATTTTTTATATTTGCAAACTCAAAAGAGTTGCATAGATTTACCTGAATATGGAGATTTACAAAATATCCTTCTAGTCTATATCATTTAGTCTGGAAATAGACGTTGATTTTTTTCCTGGGAGAAAGGCTTTTGTTTCAGGATCCTACAGATGTACAGGTCCACTGCCCAGCTTCAAGTCTTTCTGAAGTTTGCAGGATAAAATGGGCTAATGGTTTTTCCCAGGACATCACTGTGAGCATCTTTAAGGTTAGTATGGGTAATTCCTGGGACAGGACAGCCAGGTGGCATGTTTTTATTGGCCACATACTAGCAGAGAAGCAGCAATGCAACATGGAAGGGTGATATGTAAATGGCTGTGTTGCACCTGATCTGAGTCAAACCCCAGAACAATAAGGCCTTAATCAAATGAGATGTCTATTTACAGCCTTATAAAATGTAAAGCTGGGTCCACCTATTTAAGGGTGAATGACCCTAATACTGTAACTGCCTTCTGGACTTCGGGATGTGTTTTGTAACAGACACAAGAGCTCAATACTATTGCTACCAAAATATATAAGAGCTCTGGGGAGGTGGCACATTTCAAAGTCTGAACTTTTCCCACATAGACATCCATATCTCTTAACCTGCTGCTTTAATTTGCTTCAGACTTGACTTATACAACTTTATACAATAAATGTAACAACTTTTGACAGTAAAATTGTAGTTGAAATGTTCAGTTTCACATGGATTTATGCAGAAAAAATGTGTTAAATTAGTCACCCAAAACTGAATTTTGCTTTCAATTTTTATACTTCCCAGCTTCACCTTGACATTCAGTAGGTAAAATGAAAAGAGAAAAAATATATTTTAATGGAGCTCAGTGAACCAAAGCCTGAAACATACTGAATGCTCCCAGAAACACACAGGTGAAGGAGGAGGAAAGCTGGTTAATACAACAGATTTCTGAACAGATGTATAATATATAGTGCTGTTAATTTATTGCAGATCAGACACATTTCAGGTTTCAATAAAAGACAAATAAAGCAAAAAAACCTACCCTTTATTTCCTGTTTTTACCGGTGACACAAGTACAAGTTAAATATACTGTGGAAGAGGAAAGAAATTAGCAGCTGGCTTACCTAGAAAACAAACTCACCTAATAGGCAGATTCTTGATTGCCCAATCAGCAGGGATGTATGAGGCATTTATTACACACAAATGATAACAAGAGGCTAGGTAGGTTCTTTAGCAGATGTACCTAGCTTTTGTCAGCAGATGCTATAACATTCATCACATGGAGTTTACAAGTCTTGAGGAATCTGAAAAGAGCTGATTGGAGGTGTGTGTGTGTGCCTGTGTCTGCTAAATAATCTGAGTTAGGGGGGAAAAAAATTAAAACTCTAGAGGGGAACTTCTCAGATGGCAGCTAGCAATGACAGTTTGACAGATTCTGGTGCTGGGGGAAAAATTACATGCATTAACTACATGAACCATTCACTTTTCTCCAGTGATTACATATTTTTAAAAAGTGTCATGAATGCAACACTGTGGGAAGCACTGCTGGGGAGAAAAATATGAAATTCTGTTTTATTTCCCTTGCAACTCATCTGCATAACGTAATCCGTAGGGTTGCATTTATCAGCAGTAGGAAGACAGTTTAAACAAATGTTCAGCATATGTATATCATCAGCAGTGAAAGGTCATCATCTTAGCAGGCTGCCAAAAATGTAAACAAAGGGCAGTATGTCTTCATCCTCCTTGCATCATATTGACAGCGAATAATAGGGCCCTAGCAAAATATCTATCATCTTGGAAACATTTACTGAGCATTTTGTTCTGGCTAATATAGCATGTTCAAGTGAGTCATTACATTGGGAGGCAGCTATTGCCATTTCAAAACAGCATCTTGAGACTATAGCAATTTTATATTATTGTAATTCAACAGCAAGTAAATAAATAAATAAAAGTGTAACAGGGTCCACCCTGGATTAATGTTTCCATGGCAATCAGATACTTGACATTTTATTGAAATCTGTTAGTCTAGAACTGCTTGCCAGGCCATTAAAAGCTGTGCAGTAATCCTTAGCCCTCTCACTCTTAGAACCACTAGATTACCCAGTAGGCACAGTGAATAATTAGCTTTCATAATTTCCAGATCTGTATTATGTGATTCTAACTATAGACAACACAAAAAGAGCTTGATAGGATGCTTTTGGGATTTCTTTTGTTCCTCATATTCAAAAAGGGCTAAAATGACAGATTTCTTTCTCCCTCACCCTGAATATGAACCAGTGAAATAGTATGAGATTCAAAATTATATAAGATATCCAAAAGGAAGATATTTCTCATCAATATTAGACAATCTACTTACTGAAGTATTTAATGAAGTCTTTTGGAGCAGGCTTCTCTGTACAAAAAAAGGCTCATTTACAAATTTGTTTATGGATGTATGTACACACACACACACACACACACACACACACACACACACACTTGTGAGGGCTAATATGTGCCCAGAAAGCAGTGTGGAGGGAAATATATATATGTGTGGGTGTGCACGCGCACGTGTGCGTGGACATGTATAGTATATATAAAAATACATATATCACTGTGTGTGTGCATGTATATATACATATATCTGTGTGCGTGTGTATATATATATGTGTGTGTGTGTGTGTATAATATATATATGTGTGTGTGTGTGTGTGTATTCCCTCCACACTGATTTATATATGTAATCACACTATATATACATTACACTATAATATACATTGAATATATTAGTTTTATACTCACACACACACACACACACACACATACAGACAAACACACATGCATGTAATCTCACAAACAATATATATTTCTATATGTGTTATTTCTAAAATTAAAATTAAAATGTATTTTTTTTCAGCTCATATTGGTTTCTGGGAAACTTTCGTTCATGAGAACAGTTGCAAAATGAAACAGTCTAGCTATTCACAGGGAAAGAAAAAAACTGACAACTCACTTCCTTTGATAAACTAAACAGAGTGTTAGAACAATTATTTTTTTGTGCCTGTTGTTACTCAGCCTTTCCACTAAATAATCACTTTATACACAAGAGAGCAAAAAGCAAGTCCTGGTTTTAATCTCATATTCCATCTGCCTTTAAAATTACTGCTAAGGGCAGGTGGCAAATGAGTTGTTTTAATTTTATAATCTTCTCCCAAGGCCAGATTCTGCCACCTTGCTCAGGACGACTACTCTGTTGCTAGCCCTAGGGGCTACTCACAGTGCAAGGAATGACTTAAACTGAGTAAATGTGGTTGAATCTGGCTCCTACATAAAGAAGAGCATCAGGCATGTGGATTTAATGTTACATATGTGACATAATATGAAGCACTGATTTTATTTGGGGGATTTGTATATAGTAAACTGGGGCAGGGTTTAAAGGCATTTGTTTCATTAGTAGTCTCATTAGTGACATGCCTGCACATAGTCATTTGTAGCATTTATGTTGCTGATAAGAATAATTTTGCTACCTTAAATATCTCATTATGAAAAGTTATTTTTAAAGGCAGGAAGGTTTTTTGTACAGGCTCAAATTCTAAAGTGGGATTATTAAAAAGAAACAATCCCAACCCCAAACCTATTCATCTATTCTGTGAAATATGGGAAATTTTCCTTTTGGTTCAAATGTAAATCACAAGGCTATGAAATCACTCTTTATACCTCTATGCTAAATGATGTGTGTGTACACAATATATACACAGGTGTATATTTTCATAGGCACAATTTTACATGCATACACATGTACACATCTATAATGTGAATGCATATATAAATGTTGGAGACAATGGGTGTGGGGAGAAATATGTGATTTTCTGTAGTCTTATTTGACATAATAATCATTCATTGATCTCAGCAACTTACTGAGGGCTGATAGTGGCACAGCCCAAGGGGAAGAAGCCATGCCAGGATCCCAGATCAAAGGGTTTAGCTCTTTGCTCACATAGGTGCTGAAGCCATGGCTTACTTCCAAGTAAAAGTGCCTGCAGCAGTGTTTGCTAATTACAGGTTGTGTTCTACTGTTTCCAAACAGGGTGAAAGTGACAGAAGTTTAACTGTGAATAATTACATACTTGAATAAGTATGTGATTAGCCCTATTTGTTGTGGTTGGGACTAGAGTGACAGGACAAGAATGGAGTGATTGCATTATTTACAGCTTAATTGTAGACAAGTAATTACTTATGTAAGCTGGTGCTGTGGGGTCAGGGAGCACAAGCATAAGAATGCATATGATTTGAATTGAAACTTCAAAAATTGGATTCCTAAATGATATAGTGAAAGTGAAATTTCTGTGCATTTATCTAATTATAGAAAGGTTTTCCTGAATTAAATGTCTTGGAACATTAAATGTCTTGTTCTCTCTAAACTAGGGATTAGATGAAATATTTTTAAGCCATAGCTTCCAGAGTAATAAATCACAAATGCCACCTAGTGGCTCCTGCTATCTACTGAATCATTGCATACAAACTTACATTAAAGAGTTCAGACAGTTACCAATATGAGATACTTTTTTCATCAGTTTGGATATGTCTGTTTGGGATATCCATGAATACCTTTATCCCTCTTAGTTCCTGACTAGGTGTCATTGGTTTTGGACCAGATTTTGGAAATCTTACGTGTTTTATCAAGTGGTTATGTTATTCCTATTCCTACTCTATTCTTATTGAAACCTATTTAAACTATGAAGGGCTCAAGGAATGCATTTTTATTTTATTTGTTTACATTGCCTACCACAAAGGGCCTATGACTGGGGTCTATCAGCATTAGCACAATACAAATAATATTTGTCTTACTAGATCCTCATTCAAGTGAATAAAGATTTCACAGCTTGGCCCTTTTGTATTATTTAAACTGCATGCTGCGCCTTCCAAACATTAGAAATAATCTTAAAAGGTGGACTGAAAGTCTGGTCTGAAATAATTTTCTTTTGAATTTTGACAAACCAAACTGCTTGTTAAGAGAATAATAAACATACTTAGGTCTATTCCATGAGCAGCCTACATGTAGATGTCCCAGTGAAATCCATGGGTGAGGATGCAGAGAGCTTACAGAATGAGACTGAAAGATTTATGCATTAAGTCTTCCAGTAACAATCTTGGTTCCCTACTCTTGCTAACTCTTTATCTTTCCAAGCAACCCCTTTTACTTCCTTTTCCCAGGGAGTTCTACTGTGCCCAAGCATTAAAAAGATTTTACAAGCCCTTTCCCTAGAACATTTGGAAACCTTCTGTTTTAATTTAGATAACCTAAACTGTTAAAAATAAAACAATTTATGGCCAGGTTAAACAATAAATAACATTTAAACATCCTAATTTAAGCCATAATTCATTAAGGTGCCCAAATTAAGCATTTGAGTAATCCAGTTGTACCCAAAGGGAACTAGTAAAATAATATGCTACAAGTTGCACTTTAAGTAGCTTGCTGAATCAGGGTTTTTAATGGAACTTCTAACATCTACCACAAATTAAAAAACATCATTATCTTTCTTGTGATAAGTAAGAGGTAGTAAGAACTGGGCAAATATAAAAATGCATTTTTATGATTGTTAGATTGAAACGTTAGAGGAATGTTTCATAGGCACTTTTGAGCAATAGCATTATAATGGCTGAAAATCTGCAGAAAGTGGATTTCAAAGTTCCCTGCACAGAAACTAAATCTTAAATTAATTTGAATAGGGAAAAAAAGAGAAGTGCTTGTACTCTTGGCCTATCAGACAAACAGAAATAATACCACATGATTTACATTAAGTAAGACAACTAAGCCACACAACTGTACTCAAAATATTCCATAGCACAACATTTTCAAAATATGTACTTTGAATGTGGTTTGACTGGAGCCCAAAGCAAATCCTGGCCCAAATCCTATTAAAGTTCAGTAGTAATTGGGTGCCTTATATTTTAAAGCTCTTTTGAATATCCTTATCAAAGCAAAGAAATGTTGAGACATTATAGATATTCCCAGAGCAGAAAGATAGGATACATTTGTTGTATAGCTTCCTTCATTGCCATTTTGGAAGGTTTGGGTTTTATTGTTTTCCCCCGTCATGTCTTATAATATCATGTATAGCAATTGAATAATTAATACGTTATATTAACTTATGGCTTGATCCAGCAATTTGATCTGCATTCAGGCCCCAACCCTTTGCATTTTGTAAGCACAAATTTAAGCCTGAGGGTAGTCTCACTGAATTCACTTTACATGACTGGGGCCAAAGTGCTCAGTGCACTGCAGGATTATTGGTTTATTTCTTCCATTTAGATGTGGAGGAGTTGAATCACACAGAAATAAAGTGACTTGCCCAAGGTCACAAAACAGTCTGGAGAAAAGGCAAGTGTCCTAACCCTGTTGCTCTTAGGAGATGAGCTTTTTGAGAACACACAAGAGCAGTACAATTGAATTTAATATAGATGAGAACTGCATAACTACTAGTTCATAAGATTGTTTTAAAAGCTTCACATTATGATGTCTCCTTCTTTTTCCTTGTCCTGATATTTTGCAATATCAAAAAGCAAAATACTCTGAAGCACTGGGTGATGACTGAACTGAGTTATGATAACTAAAAGTGACCTTTTTTTGGAACTACATAATTCTTTACAGAGTCTTTCTATCTTGCTTTTCTTTTCTCTACAGTAGGGAAACCTCTGTGAAGTCTTGTAGCTCTGATCATTTGGACAGAGAAATGTACCCAGCAGAAAAAAATACTAAATTGCTATCAACTGTAATAGTGTAAACTCCATTGTAATCATTAATCACTTCCTTTAAAGTTCCTTAAGATTATAACAACAAAGCACATAGTAAAATCAATATGGCACATTAGAGTAGAATTCGATATGATTTGTAAAGTAAAAGCAGTTTCTTAAACGAGCTATATGCCTTTGCATAGAAAATGGAATTGGTCACATACTTTAGATTAATAATGGATTTGATCACATACTTTAGAAAAAAAGAGGAACCTAGCAGATGGAGAAGGTATCTTTATTTTGGAAGTATAAAGTACATTTCAGGATTCAAGAGCTATGCTGGATTAATACTGAAATTGTTAATTAAATTAATTGGAATCTTTGTCATAATTCTTGATCGATTCTGCTTTATTCCTAGCTTCCCACCTGCTCCTGCGGACTCATGCTTTCTCTCTACCCCTTCACACATACACACAACATAAAATAAGCCATCTATTTCAAATCTGATCATAAATCTTGGGCTATATCACTTCTGTTTCTCTCACATCCCTTCCCTACTGTTTTATTACATCCCTTCATTGTTTCATGTCTGATATTTGAAACCAGCTTGTAAACCTTTAAGGGCACTGGCTGTCTTTTTTTTCTTTTTTCACTGTGAGGGGCTTACCACAATATTTGGATAGTTTCAAGTAATAATAAATAATGAATTATTTTTTGCCCACAAGGCTGCTGCTGTTTTCTAGCTGTCTATGCTCTCCCCTGAACAGAACATTGAGGTTTCTTGTTTGGGGCTTCTATTGATTATTGGACATATTCCCAGTATACTATATTTTCACTTACATAACCCACTGTTAAAGATAATCGGCACCCCTCTAAAAGTACCATTCTTTGAAATTAATCACACAGTAAATCCAGCACAAAATTGTCATGGAAAAATAAGGATTGTACAGAACATTTGTCCTTCCCCCTCTTGCTTCAGCTTTTCCCAAACTGATGGAACAGCAATTCTCTGCCCTACATCTATTGCTTTACAGTGGGCATGTCTACTCGAGATGTTTACTGCGCAGTTGACTAATTAGCTTCACAGCAAACATTGTGCGTGTGTGCCCCTGTTAGGCAAAAGTATAATTAATCAACTCTGCGGCAGGACAGTACTTGTAAATACAGTTTTTTATGCCAGTGCACATATAGACGCTCCCCTAGCTGGCTGGGGTATGAGGATGTGTCAGTGTGGGGGCTGCCCGACGGACTAGCCCCTCACTGAAGCACCCTCACACCCCAGCCAGTCCCTCCACAGCATGATGAGCTGGGGGGAGCAGCCCCAGGCTGGCAGGCTGACTCTCAAGCCTTTCTGCCAGCAGGAGCTGCTCTGATCCAGCTCAGTTTGCTGCAGTCCAGGCTCATATGCAGATGCAGTGTCTAGAAGCTCTGGAGTTTATTCATGTACACTAATAGCATGTATAAACCAGTGAAACCAGAACAATTCTGCTTCATAAACATCTTTTCATATTACCTGAAGCAGAGTAGAATCCACATTGTTACTGAATTACATTTTTGACAGATAATTTAAATGTGTGAAAATATGCAAGTTTATAGAATAGTATTTAAATATAAGAGGTAGCACTTCAAAGGCTGCATACACACATTCAAATATCTGGGAGAATTTTCCAGTATTTGTTCTCCTGGTAGAGAAACTTACCCAGAGTCATTCAGGTGCTGAGGCCCTGAAAAGTGTAGAGCTTGCAGGGTGTAGCCCCCAGTGGTGTGGGGGGACCCTGCAGGCTGTCTTTGTTTGCTTGGTGAAAGTGTGCATATAGCAGCCTTGATTGGCTGACCCAGACTCTGCAGCACAATGTGGGGATTTTGAAAGGGATATGTTCCACTCCCTGATGGAGCAGAAGTGTCCAGAGTGTGAAAAATTCTCCTGGACAGAGGAGAGGGAAGGGAGTAGGAATGCTGGAGGACCATGTTTTCTTCTGAGAAAAGCCACTGCATGTACAGACATTCACTCTTCCAGGAGAAACTCTCCTGGGAGTGATTTACCCCTGATTGTTCTCAGGTTATTGTTCTCTTGGAGCAGACATTTTTACTCTAGGAGAAAAAGCTTGAACATCTGAGATGCAGACAGAAGTGGAGCTCCCATAATGGTTTTTGCAAAGCCTTCTGAGTTACAGTGTTACCCCAGACCAAACAGAAGTTCAGTGTTGCTTCTAGGGTGGTAGGGGAATCTAGCTGCCACTGGGAGCTTGCAGCCAGGTGCCCATAGAAATGGCACTCTATGCCAGTGCTCACTGTTTTTAGAACCGGAGAGGGGAAAGGCAGCAGAGGGAGCTTGTTCTTGGGGCTCTCCAGCTGGTGCTGAAGGGTGGGGTGGGTGAGTTGGAGCCCCCACCCCAACCTCTGGGGGAGGTCCAGTATACCCACCCTATCCTCTGGGAGGCTGGGGGGGGGGGCTGAAAATCCCGCAGACTGAACTACCTCCACTCTCTTTCCCCCTTCCTATTATGAAAACATCAATAGGCTGGAGCTCTGCAGACACAGGCTGCAAACAATGCTACACTTTGAAATGTCTTTATCTGATACTTCATGCAATGAGGGGTCACATTTTCACCCAAGCCATTTTTGAAGCTGTTTGCAGCCATTCACTTGTGTTTGGTCACAGCTATAAACTACTTATGTATCTGTGCATTTTTGTATATGTGTGTGTGTGTGTGTGTGTGTGTGTGTATCATGGCTGTTGCAGCTATATAGGATACGGTTTTCCAAAATCATGTCTGGGAGAAGGTTCAAGTTACCAAAATTGCCTTGTCTATAAACAGGATAAAAAGACAAAAAGTCAATGTTGTATATAATCTTTTCACTGAACTAACTGAATTTTTTGGTTTCAATTTTTAGTTTAAAACATTTATTTTTATTTATATTTATTTAGTAATTTTGGAATGTTTCATGTTTTCTAGTTGAAATATTTTTTTAGACCAGAGCTTGTTTGCAAACAGGTTAATTTTCAATAAATTGACACTTTTCAGGGAGGAGAGTGAAGAAATGATTGAGTTGAATTCTTTACTGTACAGTGACACAACTTCAGCAGGAAGTGGGGACAGTATGACCCACCAAGATAACTGTCTAAATAGGCAACTCACCTGGCAGGTGGAGAAGCCATGTTTGAATCTCTCAGGCAGAGAGGATGAATTGCCTCTGAGGCTAGAAACAGTTGTCTTCAGCAGAGTATGATCAGTTGTCCCATGACATGTCACTGCAGAGCTGATGACTGGACTCCAGAGATGTCTATAGGTGTCCCTGGTTGCTGTGTCCTGACTTGGGGTGCATCTCCAAGGGGGAGGGGGGGTGGAATCCCTCCCTTGCAGATGTACCCTCTGTTGGGGAGTGGGAGAATCCCTTGCAAGGGATTTCCCCCCAGGCATATCTACAAGGTGGTCCCCCCATCCCTGATTGCTTATAGGCACACATCCTAAGGCCCCAACTCTCCCCACTTACCCAGAACTGTCCCTAGAAGGATGTGCCTGGAGGGAAGGATGTTGATCTTGCTGGGAATTCCTGCGTTGTGCAGAACTGGGCTCCTCAAACCTGAGGATCCCCCACCCCTGAGAGGCTGGAGAACACAGGCAACTTCATGCTACCTGAGCTTTTCCACCATAAGCAAGTAGATATGGGTTGCAATACCAGCAGCCCAATATACCTCCGGTTATAGCAGTCTGTGGTGTGGCAGAAGGTATGGATGTCTGTTTGCTTTCACTTTGTGCTGCCATGAACACCTTTAAGGTTTCACAAAGGTGACAACTGTTTCCACCCTGGGTCTACCATTTCTGAGGCAAGTGCGCTAACCAGTAGGCTATTATATGAAGGGAGAGATGAACTTATCTGGGGTGGAGAGAAAAAGACTTGTGCCTATTTTGTTTTTAGACAGAAAGGCCTTAGATGCCTCCCTTTTGAACTATGTGAAAGAACACACTTCCCTGGAAGTGCTGAGTAAGGTGCCAAGATCATCCCATTCTAGACTTCTTTTAGTCCCAGGAGTCAGTCTCACCATGAAAGTCAACCAGAGTCAAGCCCCTAAATCACTTTTGAGAATGACTGCACTCCAGGGATATTTATAGATGTCCCCAGTAGCTGTGCCTAGGGCTCTCTGCAAAGGGGAGTCACCTAGATTAACTGCACAGTGGTCATTTTCAAAATTAGTTTGGTTGCTTTAAGATTGAGAGAGGCACCTAATGAGATTTAGGAAATCTCCTAAATAGGTTTGTTGAATAACTCTCTCTGAAATCAATGAGATGCTTAAAAACTTGGGTCATATTTATTCCTTTAGCTAGCATCACTCTTAGAGTTTCTCAAGACATAGAGCAGCTCCAGGGTGTGCACACAGGATTACCCTAAGATGTTTATGGTGCTTAATTGCTGGGTTTTGGCATGTGTGAATAGGAAGTAAATATGTCAGGTTTATTTCTCAGCAGCAGTCATGTACATGGACTTAGAAGATATTAAATTTTACTAAGTGTCATCTTTTTAAATCTGACCTGGACAATTTTGAAAATTTGACCAGGAAGGCTGACAATAATTGTTAGGATATTAAAATGTTTCTGATAAAAATAAAGCTGATAGAAATAGAAATAGATCTATCAATATGTAAGTAAGACCACTTGATTCTGTTGCAGTTCATGAGCTAATGAAACTTTTTGTGAGCATTTGGACAATTCATATTAAAGAAAATGGTACTGAATAGTGAAAACTGCACAAATAAGTTAGTCATCTGAAAATTTGCATTAGCTCTATGGTATTTAGTCAACACTAAATACCATGGATTATGGTTAAAACTCTCAGTCATCCAATTAGGTAGCAGTACTGAGAAAATATGACTGATGGTGGCCGTCACAGACCATGAATAGCAAATAGTCAAAGCAAATGTTCTGTGAAGACCCCCTAAGCTTAAAATTGTTTGTTCAAACTATTATGTGAATAGTTATGAAGAGCAAAGACATTAGGCAGAAAATAGGATAAATTCACGAATAATTTGTGAATAGAAAAATGGCCAAATCCCAAATAAATAAGACTGGCAGTGTATTGCTCAGTTCTAAACATGAGTTCCTTCTTTATTTAATTCATGTTATTCAATGAAGAGGAGGGGCTCTCATATGTACAAGAAACAACAAATTAGTGAGAAGTTCTGAAGGTGTAATGAAGCCACCTTACTTACATATCAATATTATTATGATTCATTTTATTTATCAGGGTTGCACTTAAGGATTAACCAAGAATGACTTTCAGTTAGGCCTAGCGCTGAATGGTAATGCCCCAAGGAGCTTACAGTCTAAACAGGAAAGACGGGCATAGGATAGGAGAAAGAGGCATAAATGCATGAAGTAGAATGAATTGTATGCTGGCAGAAATAGCATGTTTATTCCACTGTTTTTCGGCTGAGGGAGTGCAGTCCAAGCCAAGAGGGAAATAAGCTAAATGGAAAGAAAAGAAAACGAAAGAGAATGGAGAGGGTACACTGAAGGGAAGGCGACAGCAGGTGTGGAATGAGAATGAAATGAAGAGGCTGGTAAGGAGGGAGTTGGAGCAGAGAGCCTAGCAACACGGAGCAGCGAATGCATGCTGCCATAAGTACTCTGACATCATTGCAGACCAGTGTTTCTGTTGCATTTTTTATCTCTCTACCCGTGTCAATCTCTGTCTGGCTTTTCCCTGTAGTTTTCTTCCCTGAGGCCACATAACTCTTGTGGGGGTGTGCCACATGGGTTCTATGGATATTTCCCCTTCATGGTTCTGGATACTGGAGTGCTTCAGGGGGCAGATTATACAGATGAGAGCTAATTTATATTGCAAATCGCAATGACCTTGGTGTTGTAAACTTAAATCCTGGAATTTAGAATTTCTCATGGGTTTAAAGTTATGTGCCACCATAAATATCACTGGATAGTAATCTGTTTTTCTGTGAACCCCTTTAACTTCAGAATCAATTTTCACCTCTCTTCCAAAAACCTTAAGCACTAGATGGTTGTTCCTCTCCACCCACATAGTGGTTTGTACACCCACATACACATACAGATGAAGATATAATTTATATGATTACTCCCAACAGTTGCTGCAACAAGAAGACCCCTTTGAGAAATAAGCCAGGCACTATAGGAAGAGCTGGTAGCCACAGCTCTAATATGCAATATGGATTTGGAGTCAGTGATTAGTATTTCATTATGCCAGCAGTGGATCATTCACAGATGTACCCATTTCTATAATAGGACAATACCATCAAATGAAAATGAAGTAAAATAAACATGGACTGAAGGTGTGTGGGAATAGATACAATTATCATTATTAATATATCCAAAAATATTATGGCAGTCAGGAGAAACTAAGATACATCGTCACATAGAAGAAACTGACTAAATGATTTCCACTGACAATGGAAAGTGTTCATTTAAGTCTCTGAATGCCATAATGAAAATATCCTCCTATGTCACCATATTTGAATATTATAGGTTTGATTCTGAATGCTCACTTTAACTGTACCTCTATTTTGTTAGATTTAGCCTTGATTTACATCAGTCCAAGTTCAGAATCAGGCTCCTTATTCTCTTTTATTAAAGAGTTATCATATTCTAAGTATATGACTACCATATATTTTACCTGTTTATTCTGTTTGCTAAATCCATTACTTGTATTTTGCTGGAGGAGAAGCAGCATCTTTAGGAATTATTTTGCAGGTAGCTGAAGAGTAGGAGCTGAATGACTCATAGTATTTTTATTCTGTGGGTTTGCTTTGAAAAGCAATGCATTTTATGAGAGGCATCAGCCTGGAAACCATTTTTTGCTTGCTGCCTAATGCTGTTCCCTGGGTACCATCTTTCCCATGCTCATGGCAGTGGATATATTTCACTTCCTTGTTGCTTTTCAGCACTAACAGTAAATAAACTAAAATGCCTTTTCCCTGGTCAGTTTCCTAAATGTGCTTGCTTGCCCTTGGTTATCCAGTATGTATAGGAGTGTTGGCGCTCTTCCCAGCAGGAGGAGGAGCACTGAAATCGTAAAAGCTGCAAGGCTACGTCAGGACTATACAAGACGTGAATGTGAATACAAATGTGAATATAACTGCTCAGGTTTTAGGTATGAATCCTAATCCTGCAAAAAGTGCCAGCTAGCTAGCCTGCAAATTTCCTCGACCATTAACTCCTAAGGGAAGATAGCACATCTTATTAGTCACTATAGGTCACATTTCATGCAATTATTTCACAGATGATTATGGCACATTGTGTTTTGTAGGTGCTTCAAGGTAGCTTCACTAGTAATCTTATTTCTTACATGAGAGTAGATAGTTCCTTATGCTGACATCATGTAGGTTACTTCCCTAAATTATTTACTGTGATGGTACCATAACTGCTTCTTTGGGTGTGTGAATTCCCAATAATTTAGCACAGTTTAAGCATATACTAAATACTGCATTTACTTGAATCTAACATGAGTTTTTTTTCTCCCCAGTCAGCATGGGGAAAAAACTTTTTGTCTTAGATTTGCATACAAAGTGAGGTGGGGAGATTTGCTCTGACTTCAGTTCTGAGCCTGGGTTGGGGTCAGAGTCAGACCCACAGCAGCCTCCTGCCCCTGACCCCACTTGCCCTCTGCAGCTTCAGCCCCCCTCCTGCCCCTTTCCTTCTCACCCACTGTCTGGGGCAGCTTGGCTCCAGCTCAGGCTGAATCCCTTACTGGGCATGGAGCACAAGGAAACTGTCTCCTGCCCAGCCTATCAGCAGCACTGCCACTCCTGCATGGCCTGGCAAAGGCTATGCTTCCATGTGCTGTGCTCCCAAGCAGCATCTGACAATAAGGTCAGGAGGGAAGAGGAAGAGACTATAGAAAGTGGGGAGAAAGGGACAGAGATAATGGGGAGTGGGAGAGATGGGCAGAGATTGTGGAGAATGGGAGAGTGGGCACAGATTGTGGGGAGCTGGGAGTGGGGATACAGGAGGAAGGGCAGGAAGGCTGCAGGGGGAAGAAGCGGTGGGGGGGGCAGAGGGTGAGGGGACTGCCTGATTTGTGAGACGCTGTTTTCTATGCTGTAGGTGGTGGGGGTGGGGGAGGAATTTAAGACAAACCTCTGATAACAGATTCTATTCATGGAAAATTATAACAATTCTATACATTTTCCATTTAGAATGTAATTATTGGGGGGCAGAGGGAGGGTGTCTTAAATTCATGGTTGTTTTAGATGCAAGTGCAGTAAAAGCTCTGTTATCCAGCATCCCCTGGGAACAGGGGGGGATGCTGGATAACAAGATATGCTAGTTAATTGAGCAGCCCCAGGCACCGCTTCTACCTCCACTTCTGGGGAATCCCTCCGCCCCTCCCATGGCACCGGACAGGGAGGTGAGTCCCGCACAGCCCCGCATAACCTGTTATGCCCCCAGGCCGTGGGGGCTCAGCAGTGCAGGATGCTTTACCCCGAGGCATGGGGGCTCGGAGAAACCAGAAGTGCCATGGTGGGCACTTCCAGTTTCACTTTATATTACAAGCTGGCATGCTGGTTAGTGGAGCATACCAGCTTGTAAGATGCCAGATAACAGAACTTTTACTGTAAATACAGTAATCCCCCTTTCTGGAGATGCATGCTGGGAGGTATTTTGATTTTGTATTACTTCAATTTTCATTTGTATGTATTGTTTTCTTGTAGCAACCCCCCAGTTTTTCTTCTTCTTTTTTTTAAATGCATTCCCTCCCCTTCCCCAATCATTTCTGACTTTCTCTCTGCCCTCTCTATCCCTTATAAGTGATTACAAGTACTAGGTAAGCTTAGCTCTTATACTCCCACATTGTAATAAGCCCCCCCTTTTTATATTGTAAATAGTGTTCTGTTATGTTTGTATTGAGTTTTACTGTTTTATATTGTATTATGTTATATTCCTATCAGTTGTGCATTGATTTTTGTTTCATATTAACATTGTATAATTTAGGTCTGCAATGTGGGTTGACATGAGTGATGTCAAGTATCCATTTTGTGTGTCAGGTTCTCATCTTGTCTCCATGCCGTTGTGTAAATATGTTGCAACCTATGACTCGCACCTACCCCTTCTATGTAACTTGGCTCCTGAATGAATGGGGGATGAAAGAGGGTGCTTGAGAGACAATGGCAGTAGGTCTAAAAAAAGCTCTCTCTGAATGACCGAACCATCAAAACCAATACCTGGACCAATGACCCAGCTATTGGAACTACCCTCAGCATTCAAGAAACAAACGATGAGGCAACCCACCATTGTGCCAAGGCTGCACATGCTCAGTAAGAACAACTGAAACCCTCTGGAACAGGACGAACATTGCCTGGACATGCCCTTCCCCTAAGAGATCCTAGGTAGTCTGCCCCATAAAAAGGGATAGTGAAGACTGACTCCTTGGGACACCCTCTCCATCTGGAACAGCACCATGCCACATCACCTATCCACCCAGAGGCCCTACTGGACAACACCTGCTGGACAAAGACCCTTTTCCAGCCTGGATAGGTAGCTATCACCCCCACCCTCTCTTCAACGAAGGACTTGGACTTTGTTTCTCTTCCCTAGCTGGACTCCAACCCTTCCTCTGAGTCTCCTTCTCCTGCTATCATTGTGAGTGCTTGTGTGTGTGTGTGAATCAATAACTTCATGGGGCTGTGTAGTGTGTTGTCTGTTTAATAAACCTGTTATTTTGAAACCCCAAGTTGGGTTTTTGTCTGTTTTCTGACTGTTTCCCCCTTGCCATCACTTATCTGCCCCCTGATGTCCCAGCTGTCTGCCTCAGTTTCCAGCCTCAAGCTCCCAGCTTTCTGCCTCTCTGTCTTTCCTGGCTGTCTCCTCCTTGCCATCGTGCTTTTTCCCTTGCACCAGTGACCTCAAGTAACCCAGAGTCACTTGACCTTAAGTAACCCCAAGCTTCAGTAAACTCAAGCCTCAGTTCCTCAGCCAGCTTCTATCTAGTCTACTGGTTCTAATCCCAGTTCTGGCAACTTTCACTCCTTATACTTTCTCTCTCACCTTAATCTTCCCCTAAGTACCCCAAACACACACATACATACCATACCATCCAAGTTAGGAACTCACCCATGTGTATGTGTAGGTGTGTGGTTTGTGTGTGAACTGGTGAATATACACATATGTTATTGTGTGTGTGATATACGAATTAGTGATCCATGTATGTGTATTGGGTGTGCGGGTATTGACAACTGACTTTTGTCTAATTTTGGTGTATATAGTGTGTAGGTGCTTGAATTGGTGTGCATATGCCTAGGCTGGTAATTTTGGATGTGTATGTGCCTGAGTCGGTAGTGGGTGTGTGAATACCTGGTGGGGGTGTGTGCACCTAGAATGTGTGTGTGAACCTAATTGATTTGTGTGTGTATGTATGTGCAATTGTACACCATGCTCTCCTGTCTAACAGTGCAATATCGAGATCCTGAGCGTTGGCCTGACCCCAAAGGGCAATGCTCTCTCATTTTGTCTTGGGCTATATACATGTCCTCCCCATCTTATTTATTGAAGTTGCTTTTTTTTCTAATTCCCTTGATCCTTTTCAGAAGGTTTCTTTCAATATCAGGACTAGAACTCTATGTAACACACCTCACATGAGAAGGCTAGTTTTATAGTTATGACACTGAATTGACTTGGATTCACTCCTGGCTAACTTTATGATAAAGGATTCCTCTCGACTATTCATCCTCCTTCACACCCCCGTATCCAGCCTGGCTCTCACCCACTGACTCCTCAATTTACATCTTCGCTGACTGCCTGTCTTGCATGCATACCAGCCTCTGGCTTCTTTACTATTCATTCCAGGAAGAGCACATACCAACTGCAGATGTTTCCTCAGCCTGATGAAGGGTTTTTAAACCTGAAAACTTGCTTAATTTTTTTTTCTAACTATTTAAGTTGGTCTAATAAAAGATATCAGATTCACCCAAAGAACCTTGTCTGTCAGAAGTGGTGTTGATATTTTCAGGTCACTCAAGTCTGGTCACTTTCCTCTATATTTCACACCTCACTACCTTATCTGGCTCTCCACTCAGCTGGATTTTGAAGTCCCTAATTATAGGCACTTTATATATGCAGTTGGGTTTCAAATTTGCTGGTGTGGATTCTACTGGGTAGCAGGGCACCTGAGTGTTGGATGCTACAGTGCTAGTAATCCAAGTTTTTCCCATCTCTGTTTGTGACCTATACAATGGGTAATATTTCTCTACATCACAGGAAAATTGTTAAGAGACATTAAGTAATCTTTATTAGCAGTGTTCAAATACTATGAATAATGGAGACCGTAAGGATATAATTATATACATTAACTGTATAATTAGCAGCTCCTGCCCTTCTGTCTGGGGGGTGGGGGCGTGGGGAGGGTTGATACAAGACAGGGGTAGCCAGCCTCTGATGTGTGTGCCATGTAGTAGATTGGGATGGGGACAGAAGGCATGGTGGCAGATAGTATGCCAAAATGGCCCCTCTTATAGAATGCTAAGGAGTGTTTAAAGCTGCCAAGAAAGTGCTTTAAATGATTTTCAGATGTTAATGTGTGGACAATCCAGGGGTTAAGAGCTCCAGGTGCTGCCTAAAATTAACATGTAACAAGGTCAACATGTAAATTTCCTTAGGGGAGTTTTTGGAATGAAATGTGAAGTTTTTCATCTTTAATAAGAGTAAACTTGTCATTTCTCTGGCATAGGATATATCAACATTTTATCTTTTGTTTTTCATCTTGAACCCGGACAAAATGCCAAGACATCAACATTTTTCATAAAACTGAAATACCTCAAACTTTCTATTCAGAAATGCTGAAACATTATTTTTTGACATTTCAAACAAAATGGTTTGACATTCACAACTCAAACTGTTCCATTTTGTTTGTCAGATGAAATGGAAACACTTTGTTTCAGCTTGGTTTGATGTTGAACTACATCTCCCTGAACTCTCAGGATGTCTCATACCTCATTCTATTCTCTGGGATTTGACCTCTCCAGAGGACTACTGTGGCAGTTCAAAGATATGAGAGATCATGGTACTTCATGCATAATGTGCAATCCATCCAGGGATCCGGGGCCATATTGGAGAATGGGGTGAGGTAATGCCTTTTATTAAATCGATTTCTAAAGCAGGGGGTATAGGAGACATGATTTGGGGCTTCAAGCACCCTTCTTTGTCCATCTGTCTGTGTTAATAAAGCAGGATGTTTAGTTCAGGTTAACCTAACCCAAGCAAATTGTTCATATAGATTTTTTTGATGGAAAATTGAATTTTTCTTGGCAAGAGTTCATGGAAAATTTGCTGTCAAAATGTTTTTTTTGACAGAAACCTCCCAATATACTCTAAAGTTTTTCAGTTTTATTCTTTTTCAGTCTATTTATTCTTTTTGCCCCAAACTGTGATCAGATATTGACCTCCCTACCTTACTTCCTTGCTAGTAACAATGTTAAGAGGAGCATATTAGCAGATTAACTACTCTTAGACCTCATTCTGTCCTTTCTAACAGTCTTAATTCATCATGAAATTAATGCAGGGTAATTATTAATGATTTTCTCCAGTCTTTGCAATTAACACCACACCTCAAATTGGCTCAGTGCAGAGAAAGTGAGACATTTCTCATCTTGCATCTCCCTAGTGATGCAAACTGGCAGAAGAGATAAGTGTGCCTTAAACTTGTTACCGCTAAATACCCAAATCTTTGAATACAAATTAGTCAGAGGTGCCATGAAAACCACTAAATCACTTATCTTAAAATTCCATAGTATTGTGTCATGACTATGTCTGGCTGAGCTTGCTGTTAGCATGTGTATCCTTTAGGCAAGAAATCACTTCTAAAATTGCCATGAGACCATATTCAGGGTAGAGTCTATTGAACTGCCAGCTTGTTTTCTGTAATACTATTATTATTAGTGGCAATAAACAGCTTACATTGTTGTATGCTGCCCTCTTTTCCTCCCCTAAAGACTCCACTTGGAACTGAGGGGAAAGGAATAAGGTATGACATTAGAGAACTTGGAACTTGAGATGTAGGTAATACTAGAGAGGAGTGTGGGAGGAGAGGGTAAAACAAAACAGTACTACGCTTAGAGCATATGGCACTGTGGAGGAGGGAAAATGGGGAGTAGTAGGGTTGCTGAGTGAGAAAGGTCATTAAAGAAGAATTAGGCAGTTTGAGGGGAATATAGGCAGCCTGGAAGGGAAGATTTGTGGAATCAAGAGGAAACCAAGCCAGAGAGAGTCTGGTTCTGTGACTCCAAGAGGTGAGCACTGCTCCTATAGGGAATGTTCCTTGGGAATTGGCCTCTGCATCTTCCCACACTGCTGTCTATCCACTTATCCAGTGGCTATTAACTGCAAAATGCAACAACACCATTGGAAGGGCATCAGGGACCAGAATTAAGGGTACCTACCTTTCCAAGGAAGCGCCCATCACAGAGTCAGGCCATATCTGGCTTGTTCTTACTTAAGTCCTTTGTATATTTCTCTCTTGGCTTTTTTATCTATAAATATGTTTTGGGAGAGTTACATGGAGCTGCATACCTTCCCAGACAAAAATGGCCCCTGCAGAGTGGCAACTATAGTGTATCTTTTTTAATATGCTTAGAAGGAGAAGCCTAAACAGATAGCAATAGCATAAAAATGAGGGGTGACAAACGCTTCTTACACATCTACATTTGGACACATAAGTAATACATACATTCCATTAGGTGAATTAGGATTTAGGTTATCCTATCTAGTTTTTGCTCTGGGGTCATCTTTTAATTCTCCCTATTATACTGTGCAGTATTTGTTTTGACTTGTAAACCATGATTTTATTTTAGCAGGTAGCAACTGTTCTTTGATGGTAAATGAAGAGATGAAGCAATTTATTCACATGTATACTATACACAATCACACACACACGTGTATGTCTAATTTCTTACTGTGAGTGTTCTCTAAGTCAGATGTATTTATTTTCTTAGGTTTAGAGGCTTTTCTTTATATTCTAAAAGTGAACGAGGTTATGTCAGAAGCAGTCTTCAACCGAAGGCTGCCATATTTCAGCAGCCTCTGGGGCCTTTCTTCCCGAAAGTAAGGAACAGCATTTGGGATATCAACTCTCCTGACATTTAGTGTATTTTTTTAAAGTTAGGAGTCTTATGAATATATGAGAATCTTGGTGTTCTTTTCCACTCCTGGTTTCAGGAGAAAGCTTACGTCAGACATATGGACTCAAGGAAATAAGACACAAGAACACTTTTTTAACTTTTAAAGTAACATCTCTCCTGTCCCTCCTAACAAAACCCCCAAATTATTTGTTGTGTTTTGCTTGTTGGATGAAAGTTGCTATGTAACAGAGCCTGTCATTATTATACCTCCTCCTACTAAAATTGCAGGCATGATTATTCTTCATGTGGATCAATTTGATTGTTTTTCTTTAAAAGCCAGTCCTCTTAGTGTCTTAAGGTGTGATGAGAATCTCTCAGGATTTTTGAGAATCAAATGCACTGATTGCTCACTATACTTCTATGAATGATTGTTTCAGTGTATTCTATTAGCATTCTTTTAAGCTGCAAAACTTTATGCCTAACATTTTCATCATTGTGTTTTACATTTAATTCAGATACATACTTCAGAACAGGAGTCCTTCATCCATATAGTTCTATGCATTTGAACAGAACTCGAGAATGCAGAAGAATGCATATAGGTGGCAGCAATCCCTCAATTTGAGAATGATCTCTACCATGGCTTATTGATGGGTCTTCAGGCATCTAATCCTTGACTCAACTTTAGAAGTTGCAGGTCTTTCTTCAAGGGAGAGTAGGCTGTATGCTAAGATTTCTCTCCTTTTCTTTCCTCCATTCTCTCTTCTCTGTTTTAAGGGCAAAATACTTTGTCAAAAAACACGCTGCCACTTAATTTAGGTTGTGGTGCCATTTGAGTCAGTTGACAGTCAGATCCTCCCAGCTCTTATGTCAGCATCCATTTTCTTGAGGTATACCTTTAATGTGTCCTTGTCGCATTCCCTTTGGCCACTGGGAAATCTTAGGCTATTATTAAGCTTGGAGTAGAGCACTTGTTTTGGGAGTAGAGAATGAAATAAAACTGTTCTATGACATAATTGTCAACATCAAACATTGGGGTACTCTGCTCCCAGCAGAGGGTCATGGGGGAAAAAAAGGTTGGGAACCAGTGTCTTAGACAGTGGACCAAGGCTGTGGTTGCAGCAAGAGAAAAAGGGGACCAAGGCTGTGACAGCTGAAGCCCTGACAGGTGTTCAGAAGCCTAAGGTAGCACTCCCTTAAAGGAGAAGTGCTTGATGGGAGAGCACAGGCCTCAGGTGGGGCAAATCCAGCTGTGAAAGTAGAGCCAAACATCAAGATAACCAGTGAGGTTATCCTCCAGCTCCAGGGACTGCCTCCCCAACAGATCAAGATAAGATCAAAGTTGTGGAAGGTAAGAGACTGGAGGCAAGGTGGGGGTTCGGAAGGAGCTAACACATGGTCAGACCAAGTTGGGTGGGGGGAGGAGGGGGGAAAAAGGGAAGGCACAGGAAACAACGCTGTCTCCTGTAACAACATCCAAAAGTCCTGTGGTGAATGCAGCAGTCTCCAGCCACAAATCTACATGGGCAGCGGAAGATGATGGTCATCTTGCACCTTGGTTAAGACAGTTTGCAGTTTGGCAGCTGCTACTGAGCCTGATCAGTCCTATTCAAGATCCCCTTGCTGCCACTACAAGGTCTCAGTTTGTGGAGAGAAGAAAGGTATGTAGCTTAATTCTTAAAAAAAAATCATTTCGACCTGGTATAAATGAATGAAGTGCTTTAGCTTTAATAGAGTAATACTTGTTTGCATCAGATATGAATTTGGCTGACAGCTCATTTTGAGTATGCTCTTAAGGGAAGTGGAACAAATTGTTACTAGTCAGAAACAACATTTTCTTGTGCAATATTCTTGATTTACTTATATTAGTGTAATACTTATATTAGTGTAAATACTCTCCAGGTTATTTTTGCATCTATGCACACTGGGTTAAATAATGTGTGGTAGTTTGTGGAATTAATATTTTTAGTGGAGAAAACTGATATCAAATGCAGTCCAAAGATGAACCCCATTTTAGCACCAACAATGTAAGAAGGTGAGATCCAAACAAAGGCTGTTAAGTATACAAATGGTTTGCTGACATCTTCAGAAAACAACATGTCGTTTTATAGGACTATAAAATGATGATGCTCCTTTTCTTAAATATACTAAAAACTGATACAAGTCAAGTGAAAAAATGAATTCCAGAGCTCTACTCTTATATGGAATTTATTTGCTGCCCACAGGCAGATAGTTCTTACTGGAAGGTGGCAGCATGCAGAGGAGCAATGGGCTATATACCATTCTGAAGGGAAGTTAGGTAGTATTATCACCTAACTTGGAGGTCTTCAAGAGGAGGCTTGAGAGTCATCTGACTGGGGTCATCTGACCTCGGTCCTCTTTCCTGCCAGGGGAGGGAAGGTCCGACATGATGATCCATTGTGGTCCTTCTGACTTTACAATCTATGAATATTTAGGAACTCAGTGACAAACACACACAAACAGGTTCTCAAGAAAGCTGATCTGCTTAAAGTTTAAAATGTTCCTGCTGATTACTCATTAGCTAATGAACTAACATGAAAATACCTGTTAAAAATTGGATTAAGCATTTTGTAATTGGCGTCCAACTTTATGCCATGATTGTGAATCCACGCTTACAAGGAAAATGAACAGCCTACTCCAAGGGTATGTCTAAGTGGGATGAAGTGGCATGATCAGCCCCTGCTTACACAGTGAAGGTCACATATCACAGTTCCCTATGCTTGGGTCACCAGTAGTGTCACCCATGGGTGGAGTCCTGGGCTGGAGGGGGACACCCAAAGTGATGAAGCAGGGAGAAGGTGAGAAGAAGGGACTCACCTGTTGCTGCTGCTGTCCCTAGCTGACCTGGGGACAGAAGAAGTCTCAACCCACTCCCAGCCCACTCCAGGTGAGGACTACTGGGAGCAGCTGCTTTGGGTGCTGTGTCAGCAACAGGGCAGGATCAACTCCTTGCTTTCTCCACCACATTTCTGTCCTGTTGATCTGGGGGCTCTAGGTGCTGGGAGCAGCTGTGCAGAATGCCAGGCAAGGCTGATAATTATGGTGTCAGGGGGTGATTCCCCACTTTCCATGGCCAGCTCCTGTACTGTGGTGGTGGGGGGGGGGGGAACACCAGGGGAGCAGGTGTGCCTGGAAGGGGGGATCCTTAGTCCTGCTCAGTACCATTCACAGTTGCTGAGTCCCTGGGCCAATAGGGGGGATACAGTGAAGGAGGAGGGATCAGGGATTTAAGTCTGCTACTGCAGCTGACCTGGCACCCCATGCAGCCACTCTCCACAGCCACTGGCTGGAGCAGAGCAGGAGTGGCCATGGGGCTTCCCCTGCCTCCGGGTCAGCTGGGGACTGCAGCAGCAGCAGCAGCAGCAGCAGCAGCAGCAGCAGCAGCAGACTTCCAAGTGCTCCTGCTCCCTGGGCGTTCCTTGTAATCCAGGGGTTGGTGCTAGAAAGGGGACTGAAATGGGGCTGCTGCCCCAGGAGTGGCTGACACCCCTTGGTGGCCACATGCCTCCTGCTCCACTTTGGCTCTATGTTATCCTCCCCTGTCATGCCTTGATGCTCTTCATTATCTTTGGAAAGTAGGCTGCCCAAAGTTCCTAGAGTGAGCTCTGCTTGGTCTTTGTCAACAAATCCCTCTCAGATCCTACTGGTTCCCAACCAGCCTTCATGCTAGGTAGGCTCTCTTGGCCCGTACATGCCCCAGGACACCTGATGCCTTATGGGCTAATCACAGCCTTTGAACCTGCACTACAGCTGTGCCCATGCCTTGCAGGTGTTTCCAATCACAACTTAGGTGGGCACTTTGTCCCGAACCACCAGGCCAGATCAGGTGTCCACTTTCTTACTGGGGCCCTAGCCTTACAGGATATAGAAAAGTAGGGTTATAAAGGACCCCAGGAGAGCATCTTATCCCACCCCCTGGTCAGAGCAGGACCAGCCCCAACTATATCATACCTTCCTACCCTCCACCCTTCCGCTCTGGCTAGTCCCTTTAGCTTAGACTCACTGCACTGGGCCCAGCTTCTTGGGCTCCAGCCTTTGATTCACCCTACTGGGTTTTTAGCTTTCCCCTCCCAGGCTGTGGGCCTCTGGCCCATATCTCTGTCCCACTCTGGTCTGTGGGCCCTACAGCCCAGCATCTTCCCCTGTTGGGTTGTAGGTCCCCCACCCTCACCTCACCCCTCACAGGCATCTCTTCTTCACTTGGGCTGTGTGCCTCTGACCCTCGTCTCAGCACTTTGCCACAAATCACCAGGCCTCCTCAGGCATCCACTCCCTTATTAAAGGCTCAGACTTATAGAATCATAGAAAACTAGGGTTGAAAGGAATCTCAGGCAGCCTGCTCTGGGCTGTGGGCTCTCTAAACCTGTCTCTGATCCTTGGGAGCTTCAGGCCTCAGGACTTGGTTTTCACCCCTCTAGGGCAATGCTGGGCTCCCTGGCCCCTGTCTCCACCCTTCTTGGGTTCTGGGCCCCCTTACCCAGTCAGTACCTTGACCCTGAACTGTGGCAGGACTCAAGGCAGTCATGTATCCTTCAGGCACTAATAGGACCTCCTAACCAAATCTACAACCCTAAACCCAAACCACTGGTTAGAACTCAAACAAAACACACAAGTACTCAGGCTCTAACAAAACTCAAGCCAACTGGCAGTCTGACAGGCTTTCCTCTGTCCTGGGTCCTATCCCCCTTCCAGCAAGCATTCAGCATCTCATTGCCTTCAAGGAGTCAGCAAAATTTCCCACTACCGCTTTCCAGGGCAGAAGCTCTTCACTCTGCAACTAGAAGGGTCAAACTGACGGCTTGCTCTTAGGCACAAGCTTTAAGAGTCTTCTAAGCCCCACACCATCCAGTCATGTGATTTGCAGGCACTCACAGGACTTTCCCCTCTGTGCCTGATGATCCTGTGTGCAGTACCTTGTTTCTGAGTTGCCTCACTAAGTGCTCTGCCTCCCTCCCCAGGGTGTGTTATCTTCCCATGGTTAGTTTCAACCTGTGCTTTGCAATCTGGTCTGTTTGTTGGCAGCCATTTCATTAGCCCCTAGCTTGTTTCCTAGCTGCCAGTCCTCAATGATTCAGCTTAGCTTGGGACTCTTTCCTCTTAAAGTAGCAGGAGTCTTGGCAGTGACAGGAGTGGTGGCAGAAGAAGGGGGAGCCACCCATGGCACCTGCCTATTCCCCCACACCAATGGCTCCTCAGTTTGTGGCGGTGTTTTTCAGTTTTGCCCCAGGCACCAAACTTCCTTGCTGTGGTACTGAGCCTTTTGGCTCCCTGTTACAGGGACCCACCCATCATTAACTGCCAGTGTCTCCAGCCAAGCCCAGCTCTGATACTTACTAAAGCCCCTGGCTAGAGGTGGGCAGAAGCAGCCCTGGGACTCCCTGCCCATAGGTCAGCCAGGAACAGAAGTAGTAGCAGGCATATCCCTGCTTCTTGCAGTCAGGCAATTCCTGCCTCTGGGGAGAGGGGAATGGGAGGGAAGGGAGGTGTTTGCACTGGAGGAAAGATGTTGCTGAGTGCAACCTTACCAAAGAGTCCCTGGCAGCTGCTTCAGTGTTGTAGTATGCCTGCAGCGGGGAGAGGGGCTGCAAACTCCCCTATGGCACCAGTGACATATTTGTCAGGAGCAGTGCACCCCCCTTTTCAAATTCCTAGATCTCTCCATGGGCTTCTGCTCTGTTCTTACAGAGACCCTAAGATAAAATGATTATATTTGTATCACAGAAGGAGCTGAGATGGAGTATTGAAAAGGGAAGCAACAGGGGAATAGGATTTTTTTTATGACTTTCTTTCACTGTTACTGGGGCCTGTCACACACTGTGGCAAATGGTTGATCTAATTTATTTTACAGATAAACCTGCATTGCCCTAGTATTATGTAATCAGTATGGGGATGTAGTTTTCCACTTGTTTTGTACAGATGTGATATGGGAATATGAAAAAAGGGAATCTTTAGGATTTATAGAAAGCTTAAACCCAGAGAAAATGTTGGCAACCTAAACTTCCCTCTGTTTCTAACATGGGGTTGAGACATGTATTCTTTTTCACTTCTTCTTCATTGCCTCATATTCTAGGAGGACAGTCAGTGTCTTGTATGTATAGAGACTTTGTGGAGAAGATGGTGGAGAAAGACAAAATGGCTGCCAGAACATTCCTGAATGGGACAGAAAAATCTGCCTTATCTTGGAAAAGTGTACCCAACAATGATGATTTGTAAATAATTTCTTGCCCCAGAAGTCCCTGAATCATAGAACATGCATATGTAAACTGGGAGGTTTAATGGAAAAGTATAAAAACACAGCTCTGGGTGAAATTCAGCTGAAAAGATTTTTCAGAAATCTATTTAAAAAAGATAAATTTACTTTAAGGAAACACCAGTAATGTGGCTATATTCTTATTATGCATCCCATCATTGCCTAAACCTTGTGTACATTTGACCTTTGCTAACTGGATAGCTATATTATATTTCAAATGCTCAATAATAGGTGCCAAAGAAGTAAGCATTCATCTCATCCAGTATGTCAAGAAGGAAGGAAGATGGACATCTGAAGCTAATATGCGTTTGAACTTAATAAAAATAAGAGACATACTGGCTCCATTAATACAGCAAGAAGAAAAAGCCTAGGACTGTCCCTAGTCTGTAATTTTGAGGCACCATAGTTCAAATTATGAGACCACATTCCATACTGAGAAAGAGTGTTGTAGAGTCTTACAGCCACCCATATCAGTAACGCAGAAGACTTATTTATCCTGCTAATTCTGAAGTTGGTTGGCCTTTAAACAGTAGTGGGCAAATGAGTCAGGTGATACATAGCAGGGGTAAGACTGAATGACTGCCTAGCTAGTACAAAGTCCTAGTCAAAGATACTGTATATCCAAAGTACTGTGTTCAGTGTTGGGACCCCACTACAGAAAGGGTGTGGACAAGTTAGAAAGAGTCCCGCAGAGGGCAACAAAATGGTTTGGGGTTGGGATACATGACTTATAAGATGAGGGAACTGGGCTTATTTAGTCTGGAGAAGAGAAAACTGAGAGGGGATTTATTAGCAGCTTTCAACTATCTATGGGGTGGTTACAAAGAGGATGGAGCTAGACTATTCTTAGTGGTGGCAGATAACAGAACGAGGAGCAATGGTTGCAAATTGCAACAAGAGCAGTTTAAGTTAGATATTAGGAAAACTTTCTCAGTAGGAAGGTAGTAAAATACTGGAACAGGTTACCTAGAGAGGGTGTGGGTCACAGGACTCTCCATAGCTTCTATCCACTTTACAGTCCCTTCATCCAACCTACACTTCCTTAGCTTACTTGCAAGAATGTTGTGGGAGGCCATAACAAAGACCTTACTAAAGTCAAGGTGGTAAATCATGTCCACTGCTCTTCCTGCATCCAACGAGCCAGTCACCTTGTCATAGAAGGCAATCAGGTTGGTTAGGTATCACTTGCCGTTTAAATCCATGGTCACTGTTTCTAATCACCTTCTTCACCTCCAAGTGCTTTGAAATGGACTTTTTCAGGGGCTGACTTGTCTGTAGTTCCTTGGATCCTCCTTCTTCCCTTTCTTAAATATAGACACTATATTTACCCTTTTCCAGCCATCTGGGACCTCTCCCAATCACCTTGAGTTTTCAAAGATAATGGTCAATGGCTTTACAGCCACATCAGCCAACTCCCTCAGCACCCTCAGATGTATTGAATCTTGCCCCATGACCTTCTACTTACCCATATTTTCTAAATAGTCTCTAACCTGTTCTTTCACCACTGTTGACTGCTCACTTCCTCTCCAAACTGTGCTGCAAGGTGCAGTAGCCTGATAGCTGATCTTGCCTGTGCTGACTGAAGTACTTCAGCCTCTTTTGCATTTTCTATCACTAGGTTGCCTCCCTGCATTCAGTAAGGGATCCACACTTTCCCTGATCTTCCTCTTGCTGCTGACATACTTGTAGAAACCCTTCTTGTCACCCTTCATGTCTCTTGCTAGCTGCAACTCCCTTCATGTTTTGGTCTTCCTGAATTCTTCCCTGCATACCTGAACAATACTCTTATACTCCTCCCTAGTCATTGGTCCAAGTTTCCATTTATTGTAAGCTTTCTTTTTGTGTTTTAGCTCACTGAAGAGTTATGTGCAACCTGAAGTCAAGCTGATCTTCTGCCATACTTGCTAATCTGCCTGCACTTTGGAATGGTTCATTTCTGTGCCCTCAGTAAGGTTTCCGTAAGATAGAACCAGCTCTCCTGAACTATCCATCGTTTCCCTGAACAGGACAAAACCTTTTCTGAAGTCCAAGGTCATTACTTTATTACTCTCCTTCCTTTCTTTGTTCAGAAACCTAAACTTAATCATCTTGTGGTCACTGCTGCCCAAATTACCATCTGCTACTACGTTCCCCACCCATTCTTTCCTGTTTGTGAGCAGCAGGTCAAGAAGAACATGGCCCCTACTTGGCTTCTCCAACACTTGCACCAGGAAATTGTCCCCAAGAATCTCCAAAAAATTCTTAGATTGCCTGTGCACTGCTCTATTGCCCCTCCAGCAGATGTCAGGGTGACTGAAGGGCCCCATGAGAACCAGGGCCTGTGATGGGGAAACTTCTGCTAGCTGTTTGAAGAAAGCCTCATCCATCTCATCCCCTTGGTGTAGTGGTCTGTAGTACACACCCAACACAACACCCTTGTTTCTCTCTCCTCTGACCCAAACTCAGGAATGTTCAACAGTCCTATTTCCAATTTCATGCTGTATCTCTGAGCAACCATACGGCTTTTTTACATACAGCACAATTCTTCCTCTTCACCCCTTCCTGTTCTTCCTGAACAGTTTATACCCATCAATGACAGTGCTTCAGTCATGTGAACTATTACATTAAGTCTCTGTTATTCTGGAACTGTGTGAGACTCATCCTGCTTGTATTCCAGGCTCTGTGCATTCTTTTACAGACACCTGAGATAACTAACTGATTGCCTTACTTTCTCAGGAAGAATGAGAAGTCCTCCCATGTTGTCCCCTCCTGCTTATGCTTCCTCCATGTCACCCACTTCCCCACTTACCTCAGGGCTTGGGTCTCCATCTCTTGGTGAACCTAGTTTAAAGCTCTTTTCACTAGGTTAGCAAGCCTGTCTGTGAAGATGCTCTTCCATCTTTTCATCAGGTGGATCCCTCAGTGAATTCTGATAGATTTATACTCATCCCTTAAGTAGATGATGAGATGAGGGTGATTGTGCCATTTTTTTCTGCAGTTGAATCTAGAATATGCTATTCCTGGCAGCATGAAGAATTAATTTTGGCTAGTAGCCAGAAAAAATGAAGGAAGGACCTATATGAAATGAATGAGCCAGAGGATGTTTCTTTAACCAGAATTGATTGACTTTCCATCTTCTGGAAGCTTGTTGTGGAACTGAAACTATATTTTGGAAGTTTTTCAGTGCAAAGTATCTAACCTATTAGCTAGGTTATCAATCAAGTCTTACTAGTCTGATGTTCTAAAGACATTTACATTTTGTATAAGCAATCTGGCCAACACATCAATGTGATTATAAAAGTGCCATCAGAAGTAATTCCAGCAGTGACTTACTAATTGCTTTCATTCGTTTATTATGATGTGTTATTTTTCCTATGAATACCCAATGCATTGAAGAACACACTGCAAGCAAGGAGTAGAAATCTCTGCTTCCATTCTCCTCCCAAAGATCTTATGTGAAAAGATCCACAGCTATTCAGTTATGGGTCTGGTGCCATGTCAGAAGAATCATGAAATTCACTGTATCTTAAAATGTCATAATTCAAACACAGCCTGACTGCAGATTATTAAAGAGAAGGGAAAAAACCTATCAGTTTTATTATTCTTCCATTTATATGCTTTGTGGGATGTACCCTCACAGCCAAATTTTTTTCCTCAGCATTCTATCTCCATATTATATAAAAGGTATGTTTTAATTTTAGAAGACAGTTGCTGTAAATCCAGTCAATGTAATCAAGTTAAGCTGAGCTTTTATGTGTATCCCTGAGAAAAGTATAACAATATAACTGTTATCAGATATTTTTGTATGTCTTTATTGATTAGATAAAAAACTAAAATTGCTTTCACCAACAATGTGTCAATTACAGTTAAGATAGTATTTGCTTTAAAGGGACTTTTTTGTTATTAGAACATGATGCAGAAAAAAATCTTGCCATAACTTTGTCTTCAAGAATTTTAGGATGTGAAGGCTCACATAAACTAAGAGAAAAAAATGGCTCTCAGCAATTCAAAAGGCCTACTCTTGTTCTCAATTATATAATCTGCATTTTTCTGTTCTGCTTTTGGAGATACATATTTACAAGGTGAGGCGAACCACTGTCATTGTATTACATATTATAGGCTTCATATAACAGCTCAGTTTTATATTTTTAATTGATTGTTTTCAGTGTAAAGAAACATAAATATGTTGCGTGCACACACACACACACACACAGAGCAAGAGAGAGAGAGAGAGAGAGAGAGAGCGAGCATGTATATGTTTAGTTGCTGGCTTTTAGGGTCCATGAAAGGTGCTAAACTCACAGACACAGAGAATGAAGTTCATTATGTCTCCTAAAGGAAGTTACAGCATGGACCGTGGCACATGCAACCTAAGATTTCAAAGGATGCAAACACATAGGACCTTCTGGTCTCTTCACCAGCTCTTCTGCAGAATTTGAAATCCTGCTCCATGGATTTGAAAGATGAAAGATGGTGTAACTGGCATTCTCTCCTTCCATATCTATGTGAGTATGCAATTGTGCACCACCATTGAACTTTCATTACTGTGTGTACCTGCATGGGAAGTGGAGGGTTCCAGGAGTAACAATAGACTTTTCAGCACCAACCATTAGGTTTTCAAACAAACAACACAGGAGATTAATGCTATAACAGCCTTTATTATGAAGGACACATAGTATGTTTGGTGTGAAGTTGAGAATATCTCAGACTGGAAATGATTATCCAGTATGATGTCATGTGGTATAGTAATGCACAGAATGTATTTTATGTCATAACATATAAATCATTTAAGTAGAAGGTTTAACATATGCCAAATCAGGGGTGCACAACTTCCAGCCCACAGGCCAGATCTGGCTTGTGGAGTCATGTCATCTGCTTTCCTTGGGCACCATCTACATGTGCACTTTAACGCTCAATAGCCTAGTTTCCTGTGCATTAAAGCATTACATAAAACACTGCAATTATGCTAATGCACAGAAAAATAAGCTACTGCCCGTTAACCATCACTTAAAAATCATGCACATTAATTACTGCGCATTAAGGCAGACCAATACGCATTTCTTTAGCACTTCACATCAGAAGTACTAAATTTAATGTGTGTCAGCAGGTCCACCAAATACCTCCTCTAGCCTCATAATTCCCTCCTGCCATGACTTGAATCTTAAAGAAATGAAATAGGGAGGAAGTAGTTGTTACATAAGGAAGTACCCACGGGAAGTACCACACTGAATAAAATTTACTTTTTAGTGCTTTTATTCAATGGCTCTCTGTGTTTAACAGAAAACTCCCCTTGTGGGAGATTGCAGTCCAGTGGATTAATCTTGGGGTCTCCAGCCTCCTGGCCAACCCCATTCTAGTGATACAGTAAATGGATATCGTGCCACATCTTGCTACTTAACCTATTAGCAGCTTGTTACGGCTGCCTTCAGTACCGTCATTGTTACAGCCGCCACCTGCGGCTTTTCTCGGCAGAGCCGGTGTATAGGCTCCGCGGCTCCTTCCCACTCAGGCTGGCCCTCTCTGTCCTCATTGTTTCCTCCCCTTTCTTCAGGGCAGGGCAGGAGTCATTGCTCCCACCATCGTCAACTTTAAGTAGTTGGCCCGTTTCTTCACGCTAGCTAGGGCTCCAGTCCGCGGCTTGGCTCCCCTTCTCCCAGCACTCACCGTCATCTGGGTAGCCTCTGGGTAAGTTCAAACTGGGTCGGGTCCCAAGCTTTCTTCTCCCCGATCTTCCTTTCTGGAGCCTCGCTCCAGCCGCTTCATTTCCTCTTTTCTTGTAATGCCTCAAGGCATCCCTCCTTCTCCTTCTCTTCTTATCCCCGGAGTCTGGTTGCCATTGGCTCCTTAAGGGCTGGGGCCCACCCCCAGCATGGGGTAATTATTTCCAGCTGCCCCCATTCCCTTAGCAACAGGGCCTCAATGGAGAACCTGTTACAATGTGCATTAGGAAAAGTGCCTTAATGCACTTGTAGACACGAGCCCTGGGTCTGGAAATTTGAAACCCAGGGGAGTGGTGGCAGCATTAATTGTTGCTACCCTGCTGCCAAATTTCCAGGCCTTTAGGAAGCCCCACAGACTGGATCGTACAAGCCCTCTGTACTAGGTCACAGCACTCTGCTACAGGGCCGGTATGCAGGGTCACTCCATGGCTGGATCCAGCCACACAACTGGCCCTGTGCCACTCATCCAGCCCAGGGGGATGGAAGGTATAGATTCACTGATCTAAACATTACAGTTTTTTATTTTTACTCTTAAAATGCAGATACATTGGGCTAGACATGGTAGTGAACACTATTAAACTGGACTTACACATAGCATTAGTAGTATGCAGATGGCACTGCTACTATATCAAGATGGCTATTTTTGGCCTGGGGTTAGTAATGTTATATGTCAACAACAAATAAAAATAATATATTAATATATTAAATGCATGAAGTATGAGTGTTTCTTATTTTGGAGCAGTTTGCAGTGTTAAACTGAACACAGGAGGACTAATAAATGCAGGCTAAATTCCTTAAATCTTGAAAAAAAACATTTCTTTCCATTTTTACTATGCAACCATGATAACAGGTTTAGACCAAAATGATTTTGGCTCAGAAACAGAAGTTGATCAAATACAATATAAATGTAAATTCTCTTTGTTTGCAAAATATTTTTTCCTTATAAGGTATTTCACAATGTGGCATCAAAAGGAATTCTTTGAATGTTGTTACAAAGTAGAATTTTCACCTTTCTAGGAAAAACAAACAAGCAAAAAAACCCCAAGTTTCAGATTCCCTAAACTTAATCACCAACTTTGTGTTAGGCACTGCTGGAAAAAAATTGTAACTGCTTATACTCTTTCACTGTACTTGCAATGCCTAGCCACAAAGGACCAGCTCTAAGTTGGCCTGGCAGCCTTAACTCAGCATTTGCTGGCTTTCTTTTATTAGTCAGTCCCTTTGCAGCATTTTGAGGTTTTTTTCTTCTATTTAATTTGTCTGTGAAAAGATGTGGTATTGAATTATTAACATGTTGTTACTCTATCTGAGCAGCCAGTTCCAGTTCACTCTAGGTTAACAGTACCCCAAGAGTAATAATAAAAAGTAATTATTAGGCTGTTAATTTGACAATGTCTTCATTTTTCATGTGATCCAGTACAATTTCCAGAACAAAGCCATAAACTTGACACTTAATTTTAAGATTAAAAAATACGGCCACAAGTTACAGTACAGGAAATATAAATGCCAGAGGCATCATAACATCTAACATTTCTTTTTTAGACAAAAGAGACTTATAATTAAGTACGAGCTATATAATGAAATTTATACAGTTTGATTTTTGATAACACAGCCATACCTGCAAATGTGATGGATTGCACTGTAGGCACAATGGTTGTTTGCAGTAGGGTTGGGGGGGGTGGTAGGGAGGATCTACAGATGAATTGGTTCAGGGCTCCATGCTGTGACTTATGCATTAATCATGAAGCATCATGCTTATGCAAATGTGTAGAAGCCCAATTAGGCATACAGAACAGAGCACTGGGAATAATGTTATGGGCTATTGGGCCTTTGAAATACACTCCTTGGCCAAATTTTCAAAAGGAAAGCAGATTTGAGATGCCTTTTTACTCTTGAAAACAGGTGTACAATTGTCTTCTTAGTGCTTATTTCATGCCTTCAACCTTAAAATAAAGAGTTATCCCAGTTGGCATGATTTTTCCTAGTCACTGAAGAGTAGCAGTGAAAATTCTGAATCACTGACAAGAAAATAAAATGTTCATTCAGAACATGGACGTGCTAGGAATATTTAAATCCTTCAATATTGGGAAATTTTAACTGTTCATTTTAAATGTTCTGCCCTTTGAATGTATTTACGATTCATTTGGTATTTTTTTCCGACTCTCACTACAATAAGTGATTCATCAAAATATTCTGATTTAGCTTCTGAAAATCCAATGCACAAAATGCAAATATGTTGAATATTAAACATAACACTTTGGAAAGTGAGGTTCCATTACAAAGATAAATTCATATTCTTGTCCAGAAATTGCTCTCTCTAACTGAACTACCAATGTTTATTTCTTTCTTTTAAAAATGTTTGTCAGATAGTTTTTCCATTTATTATTGAGATTTGGTTAAAAGTACAACCATCATTTGTTTGCCTTTTGAAAACCCTCTGTACAGAAACATGCCAATACCTGCAATCAAGGTCAATAATAGCTAAGCATATACAAGAATTCTGATATGATTAGGCAGCGCTAGATTAATATGTGGGTACATGCTGAAAATACAACTCCCTTGTTTGCATTCCTCATTTGTCTGGTGACTTTTGTATGGATCAGGTTTACTTCTATATGTAACACTAAAATGAATAGTGCCATTTATACGCTCCAGAAAGGAAGAGAATTTAAAATCTTTGACAGCAAAATAAATGCCTGAAAAGTTCTCCCAGGAGAAGAGAAATTGCACCATGACCTTTTAACAAAGGTGCCAACACAATGAAATTTCTCAGCATGCTCCCTGCTGGGGCAACTCATGCCTAAGATTTTGGTGGAAATTTAGTTCCTGATGCATCATAGCATGTCAAATGGGAAGTGAACATTGCACATTTTGTTTGGCAGGTAAAAGGTTTACTTCTTTCTAGACCTTTTTTGTCACATTGTGATGTTAAATTGAAGAGCCAACATCATCCTCAACGTATTGTATTTCATGAGTATGAAGAGGTTGATAGTGTTTTTTTCAATTGCAGCATAATAGGAAGGGAAGGGCTGATATTTATCTATCTAATTATCTATTGCCAGAGTTTCTAAGGATCTTAGTACTCATTTAGATGAACTCTGTTCTGGGACTCCATATCAAGACAATGGTGGGAAAGAAGTAAAAACAAAAAAAAAGCAATCTAGCTTTTATGTAGTAACATGGGTTCAAATTCAGGTCTTCCTCCCAGCAAAAACTCAGCAAAAGGTGCCTAAGGGGGAGGTTGGTATCAGCAAGATAGACAAATATGCAGATGTCCTTGTAGTCACCCATCAAAAACTGCCTCTAGCAATCCTGAGTGCTGTGTTCGTTTTGATGGCTGAATAAATTAATATGTGCATATCTCATACCACCTGAATCCAGCCCCGTTAATTACCTTTCCTAAGAGTCCTTCTCTTCTACAAGCAGTCAGAGACTACATAGAAAAAGGAATTGTCTATAATCTCATTCTCAGATTAAAACAGTGCACCCAGGAGCAATTAACTGTGAGCAATAACCACCACAGTTTATTCAAGTGCCACAATTGCACATGTAAATGCATCTACTGAGTACCTCAAAGGCTATGGGGTAGGATCTGCTGAACCCAGAACTGAACACTTGTGTGTTCTCCAGCTCTGTTTTAATAATATTGGAAAGAGAATTGTTCCTGTGGAAGATACACTTACTATCTCCTTTATCCTGAAAATGATTATGTTTGATCCTTTGTACATTTAGGGTGCATTCAGACGAGTGAGCATGTGCCTATTGCGGCATCTCAAAGCAGGTTGAGATGCTGCAAGAGACACATTGGGAATGAAAAAAATGTTTCTCATGCTGCATATTTGCAGTGTGGACTCTATTTTTTTGATATTGGAAAATCCCAGTATTAACGCCCCCCACCAACAAACAGCTGAAAAAAAGAAGCACAGGGCACAGTCTTGGAGCATGCCCAGAGGCAACCAGAGGCTGGGTCCTCCAAAGAGATGCTCTGCCACCCAGCCAGAGTCCCTTCCCCTTCCTATGCCTGCTCCCTTCCCCTGCTACTCCAGTATGCTGCCTCCAAGTAGCTGAGGACCCCACCCACTGGTGCTCTCCCTGGATATGTGCATGGACAAGTGAAAGGAAAGTGGCTTTGCAGTCACCAGGCACCTTCCTGGCCAAGTACAGGGCCCACTTGGCCAGGGCCAGAAGGAGGTTGATCAGGAGGTCCCGGGATTTGGTGGGGCTCAGGATGGGGTAACCAAAAACCAAAAGGTAGGGGTGAAATTCAACCAGAACCTCAGGAGGAGGTTCTGAAGGTGGAGAGGCTGCAGCCTGGGGCACCTGAGGGTCATGTGTGCCCAGGTCTTCCTCTGCCAACAGAAGGGGTAGGAGATCGGAGTGTCTGTGAAGTTTGCCACATATGCACCTGTGGTGACAGATCCATGGAGGATCCACCAGCTGAGGTCCCCAGTGGCTCATGGGATGAGGGTGGAGTACAGACTCAGCCACTGGAGTGTCCTGCCAATTGGTGTCTGGGTGGGACACAATGGCAGTATGATAGATCGTGTGGTACATGGGTGAGTAGAGGTGGCAGCGATGGACTGTGTAAAAGCGGACCAGTCTGGTGTCCTCCAGCTGGCTTAGGTGGTGGAACTGGGAGCACCACAAGGCCAGGTGAGGCATCCCCATGACAAACTCCAGTGGGCTGGAGGACATGAGTGGGGCAGGGGGACCACCACTGTGCAGGACCTGGTCAACAAGGGCAAGGGCATCAGGAGGTAGGGCAGGTTTTACCTCCTGGATCAGGCGACAGCTTGCACATGTCATGCATAGACCCATGCACCAGGCCAGTGCAGTGGGGTCCACCCACTCCCACCAATCATAGTCCAGGAGGTCTCTGATACTGGTGATACCAGCCAGGATAAATCTCTGTTGCAACCAGGGTGCCTCTACTGTCAGCATCTCCAGGTCAGGGTTCCATAGGAGCGGCTCAATGAGCAGGTTGGCACCCTGGACAAGTGTTGCAGGGGAGCTGGCACTAAAGACCAGGCTCCAGGCCCAATGGAGCATGGGTGGGAGTGAGCCCATCTTCCATCCATCACTCGCTGCTTCTTGACACAGTTGATCTGGGCAGAGGAAGCTGCTGAGTACAATGCCTGGCAAGCCTCCGTCTGCGTCAGGTCGCCTGAGTCCTGGACTGTGAGGAGTATGTCATTGGAGTATGACAGCCACACTGCCAGCTCCTGGAGCATCAATCCCACCACCTGCCTCTGAAGGAGGATGAGGAAGGGCTCCTGGGCCAAGGCATATAGCTGGCCCAATAGCAGGGAGCCTTGATGCACCCCTTTTGTGAACAGGATAAGATGAGACCCATCAGGCACTGGGATAACTTTGGTGTCTTCCCCTGGGTCCTGGGAAAAGGGACCTCCCTTCCTAGGACTCATTGGATGAGCCCCAGGGCCCCTGTTTCCCTCAGATTGTCGGGGGGGGGGGTGCTCTACTGCCAGACCTTCCTTTGGGTCAGCCTCAGCTTCAGCCTTAGTGTCCCTGGTCTCAGGGGGTAGGCCCTGGCCAGCAGAGTGAGAAGATTTCTCCATGGGCTCCTGTTTAGGACTGTCCCACAGCCCCAAAACATCCTCCACAGGGATCACCCGTTTGATCTTTCCAGGGGGTGGGTTGTCAGGTGCAGCTGGGGAGGCCCCCCGGGAGCTTGGCCACTCCTTCCCCACCATGTGGTGGTCTTGGGAGGGGGGAGGCAGCCTCCATGTCAGAGGGCTCCAAATGCACCCAGGCCTTCCTCTTGGCTTTATGCCTGGAGGGGACCTACATCCACTCAGCCATGAGTGGTCCTCAGGTGGGCAGGCTCCAGTAGGAGAAGGTGAGGGTTGGCGGGGAAGGGCAGCTCCATGACTAAGGGGAGGGGGGGGCCCTCTTCCTCTCTCCCCTTGGCTGCTGCTTCCCTCCCCGGGACCCCACCAAACACATAGTTTGGGTACAGGATCCCCTGAGCTCACAGGGGGGCTGGATGATGTGGCTGGGGTGCCAGAGGGTTTGGAGGGGTACCAGTGGCAGGTCATCCCTCTTGCTATTGGGACCAGTGGATTCCCTCTCCTGCTGGCCCATGGGGCACTTGTGATGCAAGTGCCCTGGGCCATGCCACCAGAAGCATCATAGATCCTTCAGTGTATAGAAAACCCTCATAAGGGTCCCCTGAAAAGGAATTGCAAGGCACCCCTCAGCCTGTAGCTGTGTTCCCACTGCCAGCTGGATCATAACCTGGTGATGGAAAGTGGGCACGTGACAGAGGCCAGGGTCTCGGCACCCCAGCGAGAGGGCCACCACCGGGGAGATAACTCTCTCCAGGGTTTGGAGCTGAGGTAGCAGGGCCCAATTAGGGATATAGGAAGGGGCCACCACCCTGGTCCCCAGCTCTTCTAGGGGCTTGAAGGGATGTATTTGCCCTCCACTATGAACCCTCTCTCCACTGCCTTTTGTGTGGTGGCCTCTGAGGCAAGGAAAAAGACCCCCTTGCCATGAAAACAGGAGGCTGCCACAATCTTGGGGACACTCACTACCTGAGCCAGGGCCTGCGTCCAGGTTTTAAAGTGCAGGTTCTCCTGCTTGGACAGTTGGCACTTCACCCTGTGCCTGTGGGTGTGTGCCAGAAAGAGGGCCCTGCCACCCAAGCTGGAAGGGCTGGCGGTGGAAGATCCAGGCTCTGTGGCTTTGGGTCACCCTGCAGCTGCCTCTGCATAGCTGTGGTTCCCCCACTGTGAGGCCTCATTGGTGGGGCCAGGGCTAGGGACAGGAACAGGCTGAGTGGGTGTGCTGGCTGGTATAAATTCTAACAAGCACTGAACCTCATCACCAGAAATGAAGCCAATTTCCTACAGCTCAAAGCACAAAACCTGTCAAGGATCTGCAGTACCCCCGCAAACTGCACACCAGAATCTATCAAAGACAAGAATACTCAACTACCTGTGGGAGCACATTTCTCACAAAAAACCCACTCTGTCTCCAGTCTCTTAGGCCTGATCCTGAAAGAGAATTTACAAACCATTTTTCACAGCTGGGCCTATGAACTTCACTTCGTCAGCCTAGGAAGTAGGTACAGAAACTCATGGACTCAGTATAGACATCGGAATTCTGATACATCACAACTTGCCAGACAAAGGGTTTTTCAACTGGAAAGCTGGCTTACTTACACCTCTTCCTCTACCCCCTCTTCTGTCCATCCCTGAAGGCTTGCTAACTGCCTTTCCACCATGCTTCATGGTGTGTTTTATAGTGTCTTGTTTTTATACAAATAGATACATGTATCTCCCTTCCTATATAAATTCTATACTGCAATATCCAATATAATTATAAAATTGAAAAGATTAAATTAATGAATATAATAATAAAATAAAAGGGTCTAAAAGAAAGCAAAAGATATTGTGGAATGCCACTTGCTAGGCTAGGCTAGCAAGTAGGAAATCATTTAAATCAGTGCTAGTAGTAGCTTTTGTTGTCTAACGTTCCTGAGCTGCTGGAAGACACAGTTCAGTAATTGTCAGACCCCAAGGCAGAAAGGAGGCCAGTTCAAACAATGCTGCTTTTTATGCTGTTTTTCTATCCCTCCCCCAGAGCACTGGTATTGGAAGGGACCTCGGGGAAGGATCACAGTCACTATCCAGCTACACAGTTAATATGACAGTAGTCCTTTCTCCCTCTTCCCTCTCCCTCTCCTTACTTCCTGTTTCCCTGCAGGCAAGCCCAGCTTGAGCTTTGAAACTCAAAATGTTTTGAAACTTTCAAAATGTTTCGACTGCCTTCATTTCATTTCAAGCTGTTTCAAAGCCCTTTGTTTTATTTTGATTTCACTGTTTCAAGGTCAAAACAAGTTGAAACAGTGTAGAAGCAAAACAGCCAGCAAAATTTCACACAGCCCTACCGGGCCAGGTCAGTTTGCTCCAAGTGGCACAATTTACCCCACCCCAAAATGCATATTCAGGCACGTGTATTGAGGCACAAATCTCTGGCACAGATTTGTGCCACTGCTATTTGAGCTGCTGCAAGTGCACATGTCTACATGTCTGGACCTGCCCTTCACCTGTTTCCTCCCCTACTTTGTTTGGTGTTTGGATCACATATTTTAAGGTTTCTTTGTCTTATATCCTTATATCAAGACAAAGCCAAATTTATGGGAATCTATTGTTTTGCTAACAGGGTATTGACTGAGGGGAATCAATGTAGAAGGAGCCCTAAATTATATAATATAGATATGGTGGCACTAAAAAGCCTTACTTCACTGAATTCAAAGACAAAACTCCCATTGTCTTCAGTGGAGCGATTATTTCATCTGTCAGTTAAAGCTTTCCATTCAACTTAGGTAACCAAAGAGTTGCAGTTAAATAACTGCAGTATTTGCTCTTTTCAATCCATTTGCCAGAGGAAGAATAAGTGCACCACACATACTAAGGTAACCACATCTTTTGAAGCAAAAAATGTCAGTTTTTTCAATATCACTGCTTTAAAAAGATCCATCATTACATACCGAATGCTCATCTTAACTGAGATTGGTTCCCTGGAAAAAAATGAAAGACAGGAAACAAATTTCAAAACGTCTTCTATATTCCGACAGATAGCAGAATAAAATTATCTGTCAAATATTCTTTTCTCTGTATTCTGAGTTTTGTGCCTTTCAGAAAGGCTGGGTGCGATCAAAATTTAAGAGATATTGAAATAATTGCATTCTTCACTCCCCCACACATACACAAGTTTACTTTGGATACATTTTCCTCTCTCATGCTGTATATTTACTTAATGTAGAAAAAAATAAGGAAAGAAAACATTTGAGAAAGAAAATGTTTCAGTTGAATCATATGGCTCTATATAGCACTTATGTCAAATATTTGAGGAGACAGATGGATTTTTACAATTTTTTTTTCTTTTTAAAAAGGCTGGCTGCAGGGTCATTCACTCAACAGGAAGAAATGAAAGCTGAAGAGATGATGTACAACCACTGCCTGGAGAGAATAAAACAAAAACTCTAACTTTTAAAAGACCTTGTGTAGCATTCACTGACACATCACGGAGAACTTTACTTAGAGCTAATCCTCCTTATCAGTTGATTGTTACAAAAAAAGGGCAAAAACAAAACAAAAATTTCATTTTTTTATTGGTTATATTTCTAGTCCATTTGTAAGAATACAAGACCTTTTGTTACACATCTGGTTACTATGAGAAGTATCTGATATCGCTACATAGTTCAGGTAAATTCTCACAGATTCACAGATTCTTACTCATGACTTGAAACATCAAGTGTTATTAAAAATCTCTTGGTTATATCCTCAGAGATGAATAGCACTGAGATTTCAACCCTGCCTATGTTCATTCTCATCTAATTCTGTACTCCTGACACATTACTTTTACAAATTCTCTATTACCTTACTGTTGTGATTTTGCATAGTTGGTTCAAAAACTTCTCTAATTTTTCTGCTGACCATCACTCACCTAAAATCCATGGCTTTAGTTTCTTCCCTAGTCTTGATCCCCATCAACCTGTGATTCTCATGGTTCACAATTGTGGTCAACAATTCTCTATCAGCTGCTAAATTCATCTCAGGTGGGTGTACATGCACATATTTGTGGGACCCAATCTAAACTGTGTGATCATAGATTGGGTCCAAATTCTGCAGGCTAGTGCTAGGAACCATACTAGGAATAAAATCTAAGTAAGTTGGGATAGGGTGGGAGGAGGAGCAGGCAGGATCAGGGGCCGATCATTTTTTGCATGATCTAACCTCCCCAAATGTCTGCACAGATCAGCACTTAGATCAAACTAAGTATAATGTCTGCACTTACCCTGAGGAACCAGTTCCTTCATTACTCTTTCATTACTCTTACCTGTGTCTTTTTTTCCTCTGTAAACCAAGACTTAAAATTATTTTTAGTAGGGGTGTCTGAAGCAGGCCCCGTTCAATTCAGATCCAGATTTGGCCCTAATTGGGGATAGTGATTCGAATTGTTGTTTTGGATCACTGTCCCTGATTCAGTTTTGCCAAATATAGATCTGAAGATTCAATGCTGATTCAGATGTAGACACAGCTTTAAAAGTGTTTTCTACATACCTTGAGGTAACAGATGTGACTTGTGAGCACTGCAATGCTGGGGCACATGCTCAGCAGTGAACCCAGAAGTAGATTGGAAGTATGGGGGCCAGTGCATTCCCTGACAGACCCTGAAGTGGACCAGAAGTGCTTTTCGTCCACTTCTGGGTCTGCTGCTGAGCACATTGGGGAGTCCCCCATGCTCCTGTGAGACACTCCATGCACCCCAGCATCACAGCATTCACAAGCCCCTGCTACCTAGAGGCATGTAGAAAAAACATATAAAGCTGTCTCTATGTCCGTATCTCTCTGAATTGATTCAGAGGGTTCTGATTCGATTTGGAGAGATTAAAGGGTTTCCTGATTTGATTCAGATTCAGAGATTCAGCCACCAAATCAGGCCAAATCTCTGCCGAATTGAATCAGGGGCCAAAGCTTCACAGCCGTAATTTTTAGGACTTCTGATTAACATGAGATATCTAGCTAGGGTGACCATACATCCTGAGCAAACCAGGACAGTACCCGCTTCTGTAGTCCAGTCCTGGCCAATTGGTCAAAAGTCCCAGAGCAGAGTCTGGCAGGGACACAGAGTAGCATGGTGCACCAGGCAGGCAGGCAGGCAGACAGACAGAAAGGGAACACTGCTGCTGGGCAGGAGCAAGGCATATGGATTGGAGCAAGCACCACACCACTCCAGTCCACCTGCCTTGCTCTTGCCCAGCAATACCACTGTTTACCTGATCACCTGCCTGGTGTACCATGCTGCTCTGTGCCCCACCAGACTTTTGCTCCAGGACTTTTGATCAACAGGCCAGGACCAGAGTACAGAAGCTAGGAGCATCCCTGTTTGTATGGGAGGTATGGTCATCCTATATCTAGACCATTACTAGACAGTCATTTTCCATTTTTCAAGAGTGGTGAGGCTAAACTACAAGAGAGGTAAGGGCATCCACAGAGATTATGAAGCTCTGCAAATTAAGGTACTGGAGGCTTAGGCTTGTGTGTAAAGATGAACCACACTTTCTTCTTCCCATGGATGAATAGGAAATCTCTTGAGCTGAAATTTGTGGGACGTATCTTTATCTGCACTGAGGAATTGCACCTCAAGGTTAACTGAACAGAGAAATACAAAACCTGAGGTAATAAAGCAGGCAACTATCCTAGGTAAAAACAAAGCAACACAAGACAAAATGTGTTATTAAATCAAATTTCATGCATTAAAAACACAAATTTCATGCATTAAAAACACAGAATAAGGACCACAATAAGGACCACTGTCTACTTCACATACACCATATTTATATCCCCTGGCCTAAACACAATGAATGTTTCTACAGCCTTTGAAAAAGCCAGAATTTTCACAAGAACAACCCTTAGGTCAGCTGATAACATCAGATTTGAGCTTAACATCACTCAAATGATGATACCAAATATTTACTAAACTTCTTGGGTTTTTTTAGGTCCCTTTCTGACTTGGTTGTCTTTTACCTTCTAAATCAATCAGCAGTCAGCATCTTCAATGGAAATGGCTGGTAGATGTCTTTCAGCTGGTAGAGAGAATATTTCTTTTGATTTCTGGCTATGAAAAAAGAGAATATTTCCTTCTTCACTTTGCTTAATTTAAAACCTGAAACATAAAATAAAAAGTTCTCTTTGTCTTCCAGATTTAGTTGAAACAATATATTCTCTTTAGAACCTAAAAACAGCAATATATTATTTCAGACATTGCACTGCTATATTTGTTTAAAAAATAATTAATTTGAAGTTTTGTTTTTCACAGCTAATAAAAAGTATTTGAATGAAAATAGCTTATTTCATGTTCATTTTTTTCACTGAAAACTATTAAGATTCTGTTAAACTGTTTGTTAAACTGTTTTTATTTCCATAAGGTGTATTGTCACCATTGTGTCTTTCTTCCATGCTTCTCTCTTTATTGTCTTACATGCAGCTCCCTAATGCTTAATATCACCCTATCATAATGCAGATACTGAACCAAGGACACTTGAAAATCTGTGGGTTGAAATCAACCCATCAAACTAGAAAAGCTCAGGCAGTAATATTACAATCACTTGTTCCTTTGCATAAGATTAGCACGTGGGAAGCCCCTGCTCTACACATCAGCAGTAACTGAGCCTCAGGTGGTAAGGTATGTGGAAGAGGAAGGGAAAAATGGTGTTCTTTATTATACAAAGAACTCTCATTGAATAGCTGACAGGAAACCCTTCTCTGACTGCATCCTGGCAAAACTCTTCTCCAGAGAGGATGAAAAGACTGGTTAATATGGACACACAGTAAGAGGCTGGAGAAAAGATAGATCATCCTCAGATACAGCCTGAGCCTGGAAAGGGATTCTTCAATGACTTAAAAGCATAGTTACTACAAGTTTAAACTGCATGCAAGAACTGGTAACAACCCCAAAGGGAAGGAGTCAGACTGATACTGGCACCGAGAGACTGAAGCTGGAGGAGCTATTGGGACTGTTTTATTACTGGTGGAGAAAGAAATCCCTTCTTAAGCATCTGGGATTTACTGCATTTTAGTCTCAGGGTATGATTGCTGTGCTTAGTTAATCACATGAATTCTTATTTCTTCCCTACTGCTTTTTGTGCTATTAGATTTCTGATAAGTATGTTGGAATACATCTATGCACGATGATAATTCTTGTAAAAATTCTGGCCTTCTCAGAGGATGTAGAAAGGCTCCTTACCCTTAGGTCAGGAAACTGTAATTTGGTATAATCAAACACATAGATATTTCCTCTCCCTTCCCCACCATATAAATTATAGGAATTGAGCCAGTGATGTAACCAACATCTGTCCTGTGGCATCATACAAACAAGCTAGAAGATTTGTGTAAGCAACTTCACATTTCACCCTTAACGCTTAAGAAAGCAGAGGGGTATTCATTTTTCCTTTATGCAGTATGATTTTATTTCTCAGTCCTCCATAAGGAAGGAGAAATGGTCTCTCCTTTTTGGATGAGGCCCTATGAGACAGTGCAAAAATTAATTTGCTAATGTCTACAAATTGTTTGCGAGGAATAAATTCCCATGCAGGCCATTCTGCAAATAGGTTTAAACTGTTTGCATAACAGCAAACAGAGATGACATTTTAATTTGGTTAGAAAGCCATGCATGATGTTTGCTCATTTGTGACTAATTTCTAAAAGTGGCATACTTCTGAAACACACAAGTTCAACTTTTGCAAAACCCTGACTTGGTGGGTGCATCTACACATGCACATTTACTGCACAATAACCAAAATTACTGTGCAGTATGGGTGCATTATCTACCTGTGCATGCCCATACTGCACAGTAAATATGGCAACTTACACCAACTTGAGAGTAAATTTGATACCTGCAGGTATCAAATTTATGCCCAATTAGTTAATGTGCAGTAATGCATGTGTAGATGCATTACTGCACAGTAAACCAGGGGACCTTCCTGGCTGGGTCTGCCCAGCCACAAGGGGGCCTACCTGAGCCCAGCCCCAGGGCTCCTGGCTGGCTACCTCTCCTGGTTTCAATTTGGGACTAAAATTGGTCCCAAATGCTGGCAGCTAGCTCTGACTTCAACTTGGGACTAAAGTTAATCCCAAGGGGTGGCAGCCATGTGGCTGGAGGGTGGAACTCCCCCTGGTAGCTACAGGAGCACATGACAGGCTGCTCTAACCAGGGATTACATTTAGTCTCAGATTCCTTTCATGTGTAGGTACTGGCCTACTCCCCCTTACTGCAGAGTAATTTACTGCACAGTCAATTTAAGTCAGTGTAAATGCACATGTAGACACACCCAGTGACTCTTAAAGAATTAGGTTAGAAAACATGCTTTTTCAGCTCTCATGGATTTACTGTCCTTATTGGTTCTTTACCTTGTAAATGTGTGAATACATACTTGCCAGTTGTCATTATTGGCAAGAGTTAAATATGTTTCAAGAATAAAATGGATTCTTTATTATGTGAAAGACAAAGCCACAGCTAGCTAACAAATGGATGTTTAGCAGGCTCTTGAGTTTTACTGGCATGAGAACATTCTTCATTGTTAAATTGCTTTGCTCTGTGTCCACATTACTTAAAAAAATACATTCTAAGTTCTAGTTTTTGTAGGAAGTGATTTTAAATTAATAAGTGCCACTCATCTCATTTTTGCTTGCATTGAAGCATTTATCTGTTATGCTTGTGAGGGACATAAGCAGTAGTTTGGAAACAAAGTGCCTTTCAAATGTTTTACCTAAGGTAAGCCAAGCCCTCAGAGTTCATGACTCATGTTGCAATTTGATGGAACATAGTAATTCTCAGTACATTCTATGGACTGTATTAAAAAGGCTATATAGTGTATTATATATGTCTTCTATAGATAATTGTTTCCCACACACACATATACACACTAGGGGTGTGCAAATCAGGCCCTATTCAATTTGGAGTCAGCCTGAATCAGGGACGTTGATTTGATATATTGATTCAGATCACTGTCTCTGATTCCATTTGGCCAAATCTGAATCTGAGGATTTGATGCTGATTCAGAGAATCAGCAATTTAGACATAGACACAGCTTTAAATGTTTTTTCTACATACCTCAAGGTACCATCATGTCTCATGAATGCTGTGATGCTGGAGCAGATGGAGCATCCCACAGGAGCGTGAGCCCCTCCCCCCATGTGCTTTGCAGTGAACTAGGAAGTGGACTGGAAGTACTTCTGCTCCACTTCCAGGTCCACCAGACAGCATCTTCGGGGCCCCCTGTGCCCTCCTGGCTTGGTGATCAGCTGTGGGGGGCTCCCCTGTGCACTCCCCAGCAGACCTGGGAGTGGACTGGAAGTGCTTCTGGTCCACTTCCAGGTCTGCTGCTGAGCATGTTGGGGAGCCCCCTGTGTGCCTGTGGGACACTCAATGCACCCCAGCATCACAGCATTCATGAGCTGCTTGCTACCTTGAGGTATGTAGAAAACACATTAAAAGCTGTGTCTATGTCTGAAACACCAATTTTTTCTGAATCTCTCTGAATCGATTTGGAGGGTTCTGATTCAATTCGGAGAGATTAAAAGGTCTCCTGATTCAATTCAGATTTGGAGCTTCAGCCACTGAATTGGGCCAAATCTCCACTGAATCAAATCAGGGACTGAAGCTTCACACAGCCCTAATACACACACACACCTCATATATATACATATATGTAGTGTGTATATATATATTGCTGGTCCCCAGCTCCATGGGGTGGTCAATGACTACGGAGACAATGATCCAATTGCCCATGAATCCTGTTGCTCATTAGCCAGAGCAAGCAGGGAGCAAACACCAGCACACATTGCTCACAACAGCTTTATTCAGAATGGAGACAGCTTCAGACTAATTCCCAAAAAAATCAGCAAACCAAGGAGCCGCCATGAACAATAGTTCTTTCCACATTAATACACTTTGGTTTATGCTTGTGAAAGAGTAAACAGCAACGTTGCTAAAAGAGCTGGAGAACACCGCTTCCAGAGCTATTACCATATTAGGATAGAAGCTCTGGGAAAAGAAAAGAAAGAGGAGAAGGGAGTCTCAGAAAGGGAGAAGAAAGAAAGAGCATCTGAAGGAGAAAGTGAGGGAGAAAGAAGATCTCCAGGAGATAAGACACTTACCTCAGGATTTTTCTCACCACTGGAGAAAGCGGAGCTCTGAGACGGGGGGCGGATCCCTGAAGAGGCACGGGAGACATGACTGGCAGCTGTGCTGAAAAGTAAACAAAAAAACAAAAAAAAGAAGAGAAGACTGAATTGACTCACTCCCACAAGCTTAGTGAAAACAACTGAGTGCTGACCACAAGGACTCAAGGCTTCAGGCATGCACCAGATGAAAGGTACACACTCAGGACAGCAAACGTAAAGAGAGAGAAATAACAAGGCTTGAAGAGAAAAGCCTGCTTTAAAAAAAAAAAAAAAGGAAATAAATGGACAAACCGGAGTTAAAGGGATTTTGTTTATTAACACCAAGTTCAATCCAACCAAACTGATAAAGGTTAAATAAAAACAGTATGTAGATAGAATAACAAAGTTGATATAATTGTTAAAAAAAAGGACCACTTCTGTTTAAAGATAATGAAAATTTTTATAGTGTGATAAAGAATAAAGTTAAAGACAAGTGTTAATCTGCATTTGATTGTGAATATATATATCAGCGAGTTTGTGGGAATAATCGAGTGAAGTTTTCCTCTGTAATACCGGGATTCCTAATAGAGACACCCAAAGAGCAACATAAAACAACAAATATATATATAACAGCCCTCCTGACAAGTGACAACATAAAGCAGAACATATTATAATAACATCCAAGATGTGGCAGGCAGGCAAGTCGGGGTACTTACAGCTCTTTGGAAGATTATAAAAGGATACAGAGAGGCAAGGTCCACCATCACAATGCTCATTACCATTTATTCCACCCTTATTCCTCCCATATTCCACCCATTTCTCCTCCTATCTCAAGCTCCACCTCTGTTTATGGTTTGTTTCATTAGCATGGAATTGCCTATGCATTTAATTCATTTACATACCTTTTTGTTATGAGCGCATGTCCAAAGCTATGAGCCCCCTTCCTTTGGTCAATGGATGGACTTTGACCAAAACTTGGAAGCTTCTGGAGGCTTCTTTACCAATCACCTTTCACCTTTTCGCATATGTTCATCTCAGATTCTGTTACCAGTTATGTGTTGTTTTTCACATTTCAATCTGTTTTTCTGTCCCAGGTTGTACCATCTTCCACATTCTTTAGGCTTTACCTCATTCACAGTGCACAGACTCACTTCAAAGACACAGTTAAAATGGTTACTTAACATAAGCAAATGGCTGCCTTGTAGTTAGCAGCTCTGCTAGGCCACAGGTCATGCCTTTATTTAGCTGAAAATCCAGTGCTCCCCAAAATCCAAGTAGTGTTACCCTCACATATATAACTATGTATGTTTGTGTGTGTGTGTGTGTGTGTGTGAGCAAGTATACGCACGCACACACACACACACACTTGTCCTTTTCAAAACAATCCATAGAAAGACCTGATTTCTAAACTGCAACATGGGTCATGAACTCTCTCTCTCTCTATTTACTACTTATATTCTACCTACACATATCACTGAATGAATTTACTATGCTTTCAGTCAGCACATTAAACACTGAGACGTGCAACATTAAAATTAACATCACAATTAGAACAGTAGAGTAATAGGCTGAAATGATGAAACTTCCAAATTAATACAACAGGAAATCACAACCAAAAACTAATTTTCAAATTCCTATTAAAATAAAACACTGATTTTTTGAAAGAATAGGATAGTTTTGAAAGAATTTAAGGAGAAACAAGTTTCTTTTCAATCCAAAGTCTTCCCCAAAACTCTAGGCAATGCACCTGCTAAAGAATTTATGTTCCCATAAGGTATAGGTATATTCAGGTTCTGAGAGCCTCTTTAGATATTCAGGTAAAGGCATGGTGGGCTCTGCTGCATGATCCATGCAATCATGTCACCTGCCATACCACATGTGCATGGCAGGGGGCATGTTTGTGGGACCCAGCATCAGATCCAATCATGCCTTATTGCTGGTGCAGAGGGAGCCTGAGATCATGATCTCAGGCTTCCCCTGCACTGGCTTCTGCTGCTGAGAGCCCTTCACTTTACAAGGCTCACAGCAAGGGCAACATTCCATGCACTGCCCCATTGTGAGTGTCGACAGCCAGTAGGACTCACAGTGAGTGGCACATTGCAAGCCCTGATCAGCTGATGCCCAGCCATAGTAGAGCACCTCAACACACATTCAATTAACTTTATAATAAGAAGTAGCTACAAAATTACTACGTATTTTTTGTGCCATAACTTTGTGGTTTATTCCTTGTTTTAACACACCATTAATTGATTGAATGTGTGGCTGGGTCACAATGTAAGGCATAATTAATTGGTTAATCATGCCTTAAGTGTAATGTGTAGATGAGGATTATGTATCTGTTTTTGTTTTAGGGAAAGGTTCAAAGAAGGATATAGGGGCTGCCAAGTTATGTGGGGCTTCAGCAGGTGATAACTGCTCATTCAGGGGCAGATCCAGGCATCTATAGAAAGCAGAAGTATACAAAAAAGAGGTGTTAATTGAACTCAGGTGGCTGCAGAGCAGGAGGGTTTTTTTATACTATTATTTTAGACTTAGGTGCCTGAAGTCTGATGTATGCCTTAGACCCTTGCCAAGAGAATTCACTCAGTGATGATGATGAAGCCTCTTTGCCTTAAGCTGCTAAATTATTTGTGTTCATGGCACTTCTGCTACACTATGATCAATGATTATGTTTATTTCCATATCATTTTGAGTGTGGAATAGTACTGGACCAAGTATCCAGCTATATAAAAATCCCTTCCTCTCAAAGACCCCATTAATAATTTCGTATTGAAACAAGTTTTTGAGATCTGTCAGTCAGCCAATTTTTAAACCATTTCCCACACATTGTACTATAATTGTGTTCTGCTAATATTTTAATCAACATGGTATGTGTGCTAAAAGAAATGCCTTACAAAAGTATATATATAATATTATATCCATGTAGTTACATCAACCAAACTTGTCTATGACTGATATAAATTCTTGTTGTGAGTTTATTACTAGACCATAGAGTCTGTGTTTTTCTTGTATGCTCTCCCTCTGGTCCAATGAATCATGAATTCTGTTCCTTAAAACGAAGGAAAGTCAATCATTGGCCTAAAAGAAAGTTGCTTGTTGATCTTGAGTCTAATAGGAAAAAAGAAAAGGATCACTTAGAGAGCTCAGCTGTGTTCATAACTGAGGGTATTAATGAACTCCATGGAGTGCTAGTGATTAAGCTTAAAACTAGAATCCATCTGTCTCTTAAGGAATTACAAATGGCGCTGCCCTTCCAGACAAGAGAGGAAGATGGAGTAGTAGGACTATCTTGCAGGAAATACATATTTGTTACCTACCTGGTCCAGTTACTCTCTCCCAGATCCATCAATACCTATTTACAGAGCTATTTTTTGGTGGTCAGGATGACTAGAGTTAGTATCCAAGGCTACAAATTACAGCAGCATCCTAATTCTAACTGAAGGGGCTCTTAATTAGACAAATAACTCATCACATACACCCACAGGACTGTTTCACAGAGGTGAGTATCCATTTCAGTCTAGGATCAAGCATTTTAATGCCTTGCTGAGCAGAAGCTACATTTTCTTGTTAAATTTAAATTTTTACCTAATCTCTAATTCAATTAGTCCCTTTCTTTCCTTGCTACTTCTAATACTGTTACTTATGTTGCTTCTTCAGAGAAATGGCACCATATGTTTCCAGTCCATTAACTCCAGTCTCTATCACTTGTTCATATGCATTATGGCATATTGGCAAGTCATGTTATTTGGTCTCTTTTCATAGAGCTCAGTGATTTGGGTTGAGACTCTCTGGCTAGGTACAGACATTCAAAAAACCAAAGGCAGATCAATTTAAGTTATGCAGTTTTCTGTAAGTGGCATTATTTAGATCAGTAGCAAACAGAATACACATCCAACCTTTGATGGTAGGGGGAGGCACATCTTAAGCTGGGCTCTGTCATTTTTAAACCAGTCTATATGTGCCAAACTTCTGTTCTGTTACAGGTATAGACTGATTTTCGATTACTTATATCAGTAAAAGTGTAATGTCTGTACCTGGACTCTAGGATCCTGTCTCTACAGCAACCTTACTATAGTAGGCTCTATGGTTCCAAGCCACACATGTTGGTCCATGTACACTACTTCCTGAAGTGGCGTAACGAAAGCCATAGTTCTGTATTTCCATGGGGCGGCATGTGAGGTAATTAGAACTACTGAGAGGCAGAGCCAGTTAGCCTTCCCACACCATGGCATCTGTGGTGGGCCAGTAGGGGGTGCTTCTGTGCTAAGCCACCTGCCTCACTGTGCCCAACCAAAAACCGAGCTTCTCGTGCCTCCCTTGAGGCCCCTACATCTGGCCGACCCCCTTCCTGGAGCATATCTGCAAGCCTGGGGTAACTGCTGCCACCACTTGGACACAGGTCTTTGTTAGGGCTCTGTGTCACCCGGGGTACGCAGCCCCTGTAGACCTTGAGGGTGCTTAACCCACTGTGGGATTCTGGGGTGCTTCTTTTAGTCCGAGGCATACAAAAGCTGCTTCCTGTACAGGAGAAGTGCATAAAGCCAGGCTTATCTTAGCCAGCTGAGTAAGTGATCCAAAAAGGGAGTGGAAAGAACACAAAACAGCCAAATATAGAAAGAAAACTGACTTTGAGCAAAACAGCATAGGCTTATTGCCTTCTGATGCATGCCTAAAACACTGAAATCCAAGTTCCTAGCTAGATTTCAGGTAAGTTACTCACATCAACATCCAGAGACTTTTGGAGGCCCACAGCTTGATTCAGTTACCAGAAGATGTCTCCCTCCAATAAGATAGAGAGACCCTTTAAATAACCTTTCTGACCTCATCACCTGGACCCAACTAGAAGCAGGACCATTGATTGCTGACTGATGCTTTTAAAATTCATCAGCATCATCTAGTGAGGGGACCAGGATTCCCCAGGCAGTTTGGCAGGAATTCATCACAAAGGAAGGGTGATCTCCCCCTCCCTATGGTATTTACTACTCTGTCACATAGAAGACCAGGTGAACTGACCAGGCAGAGTGAGAATCCCATGGCTGGCCTGGTTCAGAGCAGAGGTAGGGCAGCCAAAAGGGGAATTTTTTTCACAGCACCAATGTAGCTACACTGTTTCTGGCTCAACTGGTAGCACACATAAAACAATAAAGAACATTTGAATGCTTTACAAAGTAAGTCTATAGTGCAGACGTGGCTTAACTTAAAACCCAGGCCATTTTATGTTGGCCCAGATTTTGCTACCCTTATTTCTGTTGATTCAGACTTTATCTTGCAAATAGTCCCATTGCATTCCAAGGTTGATGGAGAAAGTTACTATTCAACATGAATCAGGTTATCAAATCTGAGTCTTCATACAGAACTATTTTGACCTAAGAAATATTGTTTCTTTCAGGACCTGTCCATGACCAGTATGTGGAAGGCTTACAGGTTATTATGGACTGTTAGTTTGCTATAAACTCCATCATTTTTTTTCTAGGACTATTCAATGCCATCTAAAATTATTAAAAATACATTTTGTACATCTTTAAAAAAATTAGACAACACATTGAAATATCCATGCATTATCCACTTTGGAGATGCTAGCCTCCAAATTAGCATCTAATTATTGAAAGAGAGTAGTTGTTTTCAGTATATAATGAGCTAAATAACAGCACAGTCTGGCTTATGTCTTCAGGTGTTATGTTAGAACCAGTCTTTTCTCAACATGTTTGTATGGATGTTTTGCATTTTGAGTGAATATTTTTCTTAACTGGAGCATTACAAAATATTCTTGTGACCTTTCAAATGTGCATTTTGCAGAGTCCCTGAAGTGATGCGGCAATGGCCATTACACTGCTACAAATCTGCTTTGCATTTATAATGCTATCTGTGCACACAGTGCTTTTGAACTGCTGTCAAATTTACCTCAGTTTTCTAGAAAGCCTGCTAAAACAGAAATGTTTTGCAGTCATATAACAGCTACTTGAATGTTTTTCTTGGGTTGAGTCTTAAAACATTGACTTAGACCCTTAAGGCTGGACACTGATCTGACCCATGCTTGTTAAAAATGGAATTATAGATCAGTCTTATTTCCTTACTTGGAAAGAACAGCTTAGATCTATGAAGAAAATTTGGTGAACATTTTCAAATCTAAAATTCTGCTTCTTGGCTTTGTTATGAACATATGGCTTTATATGTTATTTACTGGGCACATCTACATTATATGTTATGTCGCTGTAGTGATGAGCTACAGTGATGTACCATCAGCAAGCACTAACCATGATGCCAATGCTCATTGCTACTGTAAAGTAGGGTCAGAAAAGACTCATGTGCTGCCAGGACTGCACAGTAATGGTGGTTACTGCACAGTTATTTAGTACTTGCTAAAGCTAAAGCAAGTACTAAATGTCTGCACAGTAACAACTGCATAGTTGGGAGCATGTGTGGGCATGTGCCCACTGTGCCTTAAAAAATATTGGTTTGGTAACAACAAAAGAATGCAAGGGCACTCCCTGGGTAAATACATTTTATTTTTCCACTATGGACCGTTAATTTTTTACATATTCCTGATCATTATTAGTACATACAATTCCTCTTTCCAACCAACTTGAGGCCTGCTGGGTAAACCTCCAGAGTGAAGGTTTCTTTGTCTGCTGAATTTTGAATTATTCTAGAAAGCTCTTTAGAGGAAAAAGTGGAAAGATGTCAGCAGATTCTGAAAAATCACATTCCTAACATTGTTGTAAGAGCACAGATCTAAATTTAGTTGTTAGGAACAGGCATAAAATGATTAATAAAGTTTTATAAACAGTACCCACATTAACATATAATAGATTTGATGTAAAGTAAGATTAAACTAGATGGGAGTATCACTTCCAATGTACAATCATTATGTAGGTATGAATAAAATACACTTTGTAAATAGTTTATAGGGATAATGAAAGACATCCATCTCATATAGGTTTACATTTCATTGCAAAATAAAAGTAAGTACAATATGAAATAGAAATGTTTAAAAGGGGGAAGGGGAGACCAGGAAAAGTTTGTATAAGGGCCAAGGCAAGGCAGACAACAAAATATAAAAGAACCAGTCTTACATGAAACTCAGTTAAGAAGCCTGGTTTGAATGGTACCTACTGGTTTTTCTTTGTGGGAGAAAGTAGTTGCATGTTTCTTTGTGACACGATTTCTCCAATTTATATTATATCTAGAACATGGAACGGAGAATTCTATTTAGAACTGATACACCAGTTTCAAGTACAAGAAATACATGTAGGCAAAGCCAGATGGAGGGATATTATTATTTCCAGAAAATCTTGTGACACATCCTGAGAAAGTCATGACTAATGTCTAAGATGAGCTATGGTGAATTTTGGAACAAGCATTTGATTTACAGATTAGACGAGCCCAAGTCTGAAAATCTGAAACTGTACAAAGTGGAAGAATGTTTCAGTTCAGGATTCTAGCTTGACTCAGATCAAATAAAATTGTAAAGCAAATCCTCAGTTGCCATAAATGAAGTATATGCATGTAATTAGAACATTCCCCTTCAACATCTCATTTTGAGATCTATAGCAGTCATTTTTGTATATATAACCACTGCTGCAATTCCTCAAAGAGCTTAGAGTCTAAGCAATGTAGACCCAGATGGTGGAAATCTATTTCTCCTTGTGCATGTAAATGGTAACTTTCTAGCTGCTTGGGTGGTGTTTTTTGCTTTTACACACAGGTAACACTACTGCTTCCTCTGAAGTGTAGATATATAAGCATGTATATACATATGTTAAGCATGCACAGTAGGCTATTCACTGGCCTGGCAGCTATGTCATTACAGAAGCGTGCCCATTCTAGATGTACACCTGTGGCTAAGTCCTGAAAATGTAGCTGACCAGAAAACCATGGCTGCAGGTGTTGGGCAGAGGTGGAGGGCCCTCCTATATTTTAGTCCCAATAGCTGAGTGGTTCGAATCATTACCCAGGAAATAGGAGACCCAAGTTCTAGCTTCCCCTTAACAAGAGAGCATGTGATCCAACATCTCCCTGATTTCCTATTATGCTACTCTAGCCACCATGCCACAGATTAAACATTCTCCAAAAGCCCCTCCAGTGCTCCTTTTGAAACTGGCACCCTGGCAACTTGGGAAATGCGTAGAGACAGTATGGCTGAAACAAGCTAGAAGGGATGTAACTCAGTGAACTGGTTGCTGCCCAGGAGGAAACAGGCCCTGGATTTTAGTTTGAGGTTTTGCAATCAGTAGGATAGAAACTTCCTCACAGCTCTCCAGTCATTTTATCCATTGCCGATTAAATGCAAAGGGAAGTGGCTCATCTTAAATAGGAGAACTGGAGAGGGTTATGGATAATGTCTAACCTGTGGCATGGTCATGAGAGCTGGGTAGTAAAAAAAAATGCTGCTCTGGCGGAGGGAGACCTAGAACCTGGATATCTGGCTTCCTGGGAAAATATTCTAGCCACTCAGCTTTTGAGACTAAAACATGATGGTAGTGGGAGAAGAGGCCATGGGCTAAGCAGTGTTGGCACTGGATTTGGACCCAGCCCCTATACCTTTGTTCCAGGTGAGCATAACTCTCAAACTGATCACAACAACTTCCAGTTGATAATAGCTGAGTTTATTGATATACAGTGATGGAAAAAAGCAATAATACAAACAATCAAGCAATTCTATATCTACTAATCTTAGGGCTATCATCAGAGTCAAAGTGCATCCAATCAGGATGCAGGTTCCACTCTGAGGCTTTCTCTCTTAGGTGTCAGCAGTCTGGAGGTGGGATACCAAGGCCCACAGCCTCCCTCCAGTGGGGTGCATTAGATGGGCTGCTGGTATGCCCTCTGCCCATGGTGGCCTTAGGATCCCTTCCTGGGGGATAGGGATGGGGAACCCTCTCAGGGAGCAAAACAGGGAGGGACCTTTTGTTAATCTCAAATCTCAGCTTTTGTATTCTCCTTCCCCTTTGGTGACTCCTGATGACTCGTCCTCCGTGGCTATCTCTGGTTGGCTATCTCTCTGTGGTCACACATCCACATAGCTTTTTGGGCCTTCTCCTAATTTGGTCTTTTACCCCAAGACAGGGACATAGGCCGTCTGCTGTCTGAGGCCTTGTTGTTGGTGTCACTTATCTTGTGTATGGGAAAATATGGTACATACTTCTTTGTTTCCCAGGCTGTGTGTCCTTGTTGTGTTAGACAACCTGTCTGCCTTGAAGGCTGTGATCTCATCTTATGGCATGCCCCCTTAATTCTCAGGCTGTGTCCATCTATTGGCTTTGTTGTGCTAGAAAGCCCATCTGCTTTCAGGGCCATGAGAAACTGTGTGCATTTCCCAAGCTTTTCAGACATCCGTTACCCCTGCTGCCCATCTTGACCACTTATAATGCATATATCTATACCTATAAGCCAATTCCCCCAAAACAGGCCTTTAAATACTGTTTCTAAGCCAAGAAGCAGGTGCTTGCCATGGCAGAGGTGGGCAAGTGGTGGTGGGTTAGGTGGGTGCAGAGCAACTGAAGGCTATATTGTAAAGCCTTCACACCCTGCCCTGGGCTCAGGATTTTGTATTCATTACTAGCCATTCCTGCCAAATTCCCAAGTCCACTGGTAGTTCTGTGAACGAGATGGAGCAGCTCCATGGGACAAATCTGGCTTGTGGGGCATGTTTGACAGCTTTGATATACATGTAATGCTTTACTGTGTGTGTCCGTCTGGCCTTGAACATCTGGTCACACACGGCTCTGGCTGGGATGGCCGGTGGTATTCACCCTACCATTTCCTGTGGGCCATTGAGAAGATGCGGTGCGGTCTCCGCCAATCTCACCTGCCATGACTTTGAATACATCTTACATGGAGGTTAGGTTCTAAAGTCAGCAGGTAAGGCGAAAATTGTATATAGTCAAAATTACCCTTAAATCGCCCTTCCTGCTGGGCTTCGGTGCCAAGCAGCCTCCACCGCCACAGGGCCCGGACAAAGCATGAAGTGCAACAGCTGCACCTACTATGGGGCGGTGGCAGTGGCAGGGGACAACCTGCTGCAGCTGTTCCGCACGTTCTCACCACTGTCAGGCACCTTCCACATGCACTCCTCACCCCTCTCGTCCTCCACTGCCTCGTCCTGCCAGGGCAGGCAGCTGAGCATGAGTGAGCTGCCACCCCCCAGCCATGCTGGCACATGCAGGTGGTACCACACAGCGCTGCACTATGTGCCATGCCCTGGCCAGCACCCGGCAGCCTCCCCCAGCAGCCAAGCGTGTGTAGCTGAATTTGCGTAGGTTAAATGCGCTCCATCTATCTATTCTATCAGTGGGGGGGGCTGACCAGTTGGGGTCTCTCAGCGGCAGAGCATTTGTTCAGTGGTCTTCTGGGGGCTCCACCTCCCCTACACCCCGACCTCACACCAAGCCTCAGCGGATCACTGTAGTTTTCCTGGCCGTGCTCCCAGCACCACTGTGTCCCTGGCTATGGCTTCCTGTGTGGACCTCTCCCATCTAATGTACAAGCTCCCAGAGGTTGACTCACTTAGATGGTGCCACGTTTCCTGAGATGTTTCCCTTGGGTCATGAAGCTGGCTTCCCTTCCCCAGGACTAGAAGCCTGACCCAGGCCTCAAGCAACGATAGAGCTCAAAGAAGCTCTGCCTCCATCATCCTGCCTGCACCCCCTGGACCTGCCTGTCAACCTCTCCAGAAGGGTGAAACACAAAGAACATATAAAAAACCCCCACTACCATGTTACGAGGGACCTGTGCAGTCCCTTCCCAGGTCCTTATGCCCGGATACTGGTTGCCCACCTCTCTATGAATTTTGTCATGGCTTATACCCTATGCAGGTCTGGGGTAGCCTGTGGTCCCTGCAATGGCTCATCTCCCCCGTCACCCAGCCTCCCATTTCTCCGGGTGCCTTGCAGCCCTTCTTTGGCTGCCTGACCACTCTTCACATGCAGTGTTGGCACCCCGCTTCTTGTGGCCTCACTTCACAGCCCCTCGCACTGGCTTCATCTGACGCCTCCCGAAGGGGATGTTTCTTTTGCCTCTCTGGTACTGTCAATGGTCCCACCTGCTATGGCGTGGAGAGTTGTGTCTGTCTCTCCAGCCCCTCCATCGGTGCTGCTGGCATCAGGATCCCCTTCCATTTCCTGGCTCCTTTTGACTCCTTCCCTGTCATTAGGAGCAGCTTCTGGCTTCCATCTCCTTTCGCTGCTGCCGACACTGTCAGGAGCAGTTTCTGGCTCCTGGCTCCCCCTGAAGGGTCGACCTCCATTGGGGCAGGGAGCCTTTGCAAACTCTCTCACCCAGAGGGGCTTCCAGGGGGCACCCAGTGTTGGTTCCTTCACCAGCCCCGGTATCTCCTCTTCTCCACCTTTGCCAGTAGTCTGTTTTATTCTCGCTGGCCAGTGATTGCCAATGATGTCACCAGCCAGCTGCAGTTGTATAAAGGCACAGCTTATGATCCACGCTGGTCTTTCCCCTGGTTCTGGCTGTGCTGTGGATCCTGCTGCAGGTAAGTGTTTGCTCTTTATTCTTTTTTGCTTTGTTTTTCCTGGGGGTCCCCATTTGTACTTTGGGGCCCTCTCTCCCATTCTTCCCTGTGACACTGTGCATTGGACTAATCTAATGCACAGTAAAGAATTAGTGGCTACACGTGTATGGGACTTACTGGGCACCTTTACATGAGACGTCACATCACTGTAGCTTGTTGCTATAGTGGGCATGAACCATGATGCCGATGCTACATCTCAATAGCATCCAAAATGACGCATGCAGCATTAGGACTGCACAGTAACATTACTTAAGCATGTACTAAATGACTGTGCAGTAACAACCACACAGTCTGGTGCACTTGTAGATGCAGCCACCGTGTAGTAAATTAAGCTAATGTGTACCAACAAATACAGGTACTAGATTAACAAAACATTAGGTACTGCACAATAGCACACATCCAGAAACTGACCAGGAGAAATTTGCTCCCTCTCAGCCTAGGCAGCAGAAGGTCAAAAGGGGCAGCAGTGGAACTGTCAATGGCTTTGACACTGCTCAGCTTCTAGCTCCCCACAGGCATGGGAGTGCTTCCCCCATGGTGAGACATGGTGAGAAGCAACACCAGGACTAGGAGGGAGACATGGTGGGAAGCAGCACAAGGACTGGGGGTGGAGGGGAGGGAGATGTAGGGGAGAAGCATCTCTGGGACCAGGGGGCAAGATGCAGTGGGGAAGCTGTGCTGGGAGTGGGGGAGTAGTGAGGGGAGAAGCACTGGTGGGACTGGGAGGAGACACAGGAGTGGGGTAAGCAATACCAGGGACCTGGAGGGAGATGTGAAGGGGAAACAGCACTGCTCTACAATATTGGTGGGTGGGAAAAGGAAGATACAGCCTTGTTTTTGCCTTTTCTTCTATTTTCTGTTACTAGTTATATACCTGCAAAGGCTTTCTGGCAGATAGGTAAACTTGTCCCATTTTGGAATAGTTATGGGTCCAAAAAGTAGTTGTTGCAGTCCCACTGAATTGGACTAAACAGTTATATCCCAGCCTAGCCCATATCAAATTTGTTGACTCACTTTCTTTGACAATTTAAAAGGGTTTTGAATAGAAAAAGAATTATGCTTACCTGAGGTTCCATGGAATTAAGTAACATAAAAAAAAAGATGCATTTGTTATTGGAAGGTGATGAATACTGAATTGAAGCTATAGAAGAGTGGTTTTTAACATTTTCTCATTTGCAGACCTCTAAAAAAGTTGAATGGAGCTGTGGACCCTTTTGGAAATTTGAAATGGAGGTGTAGACTAGGCCTGTGTGAAGAGGCAAGTATTTGATTTGGATTTAGATTTGGCCAATTCAGAGGGACAGTGATTCAAGTCATTGTCCTGATTTGATTTGGCTGACTTGGATTTAAAGATTTGACCCTGATTTGGTGATTTGGCCATACACTATAATGGGGAATCACTAAAATACCTATAACTTGTTATTTTTTTTCCAGATTTGGATGAAAACATTAGAGATGGTAGCCACTTTTGAGGTCATGAAGCCTAACAAGTTTCAAGGAGATAGGTGCAGTGGTTTCTGTGAAAGTACTCCTTAAACTGTTGAAAGCAAAATTCGTATTACTTGTGTGTGTTAAGGCAGAGAAGAATAAAAACAGAAGGTATGATATCCTCTTCTGAGGGCATGAAACCTGCCATATGTCAAGGAGATAGGTGCAGTGGTTTCTGTGAAAATGCACCTCAAACTGTTGAAAGCAAAACTCATATCACTTGTGTGTGTTAAGGGGTATAGGTTGTAGCCGTGTTGGTCTAAGGACATAGGCAGACAAGGTTCTTTGGGTCAATCTGATATCTTTTATTAGACAAACTGAATAGTTGGAGAAATATATCTTAGCAAGCTTTTTTTAAAAACCCTTCATCAGGCTGAGGAAGCATCTGCAGTTGGTGTGTGCTCTTCCTGGATGGAATGAATGGTAAAGAAGCCAGGTTCAACTTCAGGAACAGCAGTTGCTCCACCAAACCAGGATCCAAGGAGGTACAGTGGGGTGTCACTATATCACCGCCAATGCTGAACACCCTCTCACTTGGAACACTGATTGGTGGACAGGACAGGTATTCCTGGGCAACCATAGCCAGATCCTGCAACACCTGGCTGAGGGTTGCCCAATAGGCCAAGGGTCACAGTGCAGCAGCTCCCCATCCTTGGTGAGATAGATAGCCACTGAGGCCTCTGTGCTACCTGTCTGATGGTGAGGTCTGGTGCCTCTGGACCCCAACATTGAAGCCATGCCCTTCACTCATATTGGCAGCAGCTGTGGGGGAGGAGATTGGCTGGCGGTTGGAGGACTGGCATGGGAAAGTGGATTCCCCTCTTCCACGTGCCCCTGCCTCTGCCCTTTTGCCTCCATGACTTTTTACCAGCACCTTCGTCCAGTGACTGAGGGCTTTGCTGCTGCAGATGTTCCCTTCCATGCTTGGGTTGCACATGCCCGCCAGCATGTGGACCATATTGGACCACAATGGATCCAGCCATTTTTTGATGCCCTCCTTCAGCCTCTTCATCAGTACCTGCACCTCTGGTGAAAGCAGCTTTCCCCAGTCAGGAACATTAATCCCCTGGAACTTCTTCAGTTTATTCTCAAGCTCCTTCACTATGGGGATCACCTGGCTAAGGAGGTCATCACCAGTGCAGAGGATCTCAGTGGCCCCAAGGAATGGCTTGAGGACCACCAAGATCTGGGAAATGATATCTCACTCAGTTTTGTTAAGGGGGCCACTGATTCCAATCTCCCTGAGCAAGGCCATCTCATGGATGGCCTACTGTTGCTCCATCAGCCTCTTGAGCATCAGGTATGTGGAGTTTCACTGAGTTTCTACATTCTGAATAATTTTGTGCTGCAGGCTGTTCAGCTCTGCCTGTTTGTCCCACAGCATCTTGCCCCCCTTGGTGCTCTGGTAGAAGTAGCCTGCCACCTTCCTGTATTTTGAAATGATATGGCTGGTAGTGGTAGTGACGGTGCTGTCACCAGGAGTCCTGTCCCTCTCCAAGGCATCCCTGACTATGAGGTGGAACTTGTGTGCTACACAGTGGATGCCAAGAAAGTTGGCATCACGCACCACCTTGAGCACATTGGCTGCTTTGTTGGTGACCATGAAACTCACCCTGCCCAAAGAGCCACCTCTGCACCATGTGGTTCATGGCTACCATGATTTCTCTTGCTGTGTGAGAGTCATCCATCACCTCTGCTTGAAGGAGAGCCCACCAATACCCTGAATGATAGCACCAGTGCCCTGTGAGGGAAAGATATGCATGATCTCCACCCCGGATGCTCCAGATGTCCAAGGTGAAGTGCAAAGCTACCTGGCAGCCCTGCCTTTTGCAGCTCTTCCCTCAAGTATTCCTTGCATGCCTAATACAGGGAGGGCACCACTGTCCCACTAAAGGTGGTGCATGCGGGCACTTGGTAGAATGGGGCCACAAGTGCTATGAGCCACCTGAATCCTGGATGCTCAACAAAGGAGAAAGGCTGGCCATCCAGAGCAAGCATCTTCCCAGTGCTCTGGGTGACCTCACTCGCCTTGGGAACACGCCTTGCTTTGTCTTCACCTTTCTGCCACTGGTCCAGGGTGGCCTGCCTCTGCTTCTTGGGGATGGGGGCTTTGGAGTGAGAGAGAGACTTATTTTTGGGCATGCTTTCACTGGTGCCAGGCTGAGGAGGAACAAGGGCAAGGGGGTGCTGCCTCCTGAGATGCAGCAGCATTGCTGTGGTGGTGAAGACTTTCACTTTCTTGCCCCAGCTGATCTGCTTTCAGCAGTGCTGGCAGATAGCAAACCTGGGATCACCTGCCACCTCAAAATGATCCCCCACTTCACTACCCACCTGCTTCTGGGTTGAGGGTGGGGATCTTGCCTTATCTTGATCCTCACCAGGTAGAGACACAACAGGAGGAGCTGAGCTATCTGCCCCCACAACCTCCTCTGAAGTGCCTGCCAAAAGAGACCTGCCTCTAGGGGAACACTGAGGGGTGTGGAGCACAAACTCAGATTCTCCCTCCTGCCCCAGAATTTCCTTAGCTATGGCACTTAGCTTTGCTGCTTCCAATTCCAGCTCCTCCTCTGGCACTAGTAGGCTCATGCTGGGAATGGAAATTGGGGTGGAAACTGTCATGCTAGTGTTGGTGGTTATTACTGGTGTTAGTGGAGGAGGTAGTGCAGGTGCAGACACTGCTCCCACCTTCTTGCTCCCAACATCAGCAGAAAACTCGTTGCTGCTAGGCAGAGGGTGCACCTATGTTTTGGGGGTACTTGCAGCTGTCCCTCTGGCCCTTCTCCTTTCCAAATCTTTTCTGAATTGATTTGGATGCTTCTATTTTGACCTTTTAATGGGTCTCCCGATTCAATTCGGATTTGGAGATTCGGCCACCAAATTGGGCCGAATCTCCTCCAAATCGAACCAGCTATCAAAGGTTCACCTAGCCCTAGACCCCTTTGAATTGTAAGCGTGGGAATTCACATACTTTTGACTGATCATAGTCATCTTTTCCAGATCCCTTAGACATAGTCTGTGGATCTCCAAGGGTCTGCAGACCACAGGTTGAAAAACAGTGCTATAGAAGAAATGGGATGACACATAAAGAGATTATTTTGCATTAGAGCCATTGCATTAGTGACAACCAGAAACAATGGTCTAGTACTTAGTGGCATTTTGACACAAAGTACATGGCACTAGGGAATCAAGCCAAAACAACCAAGCTGTAAAATGTTACAATACAGTCAATAGCACCTGGAAAATTAGGATTTAGTTCAGAGGACATTAGGAGAATATTAAATGTGTCATTTGGCACCCAGGTTACACATGGCACAATAAGTTGTATACTTTGTGCCTCCTTTGAGATAACAGATGGATAAAAGGAGGCACAGAAAGGTAATTTGGCTGGTGCCCAACAGGTAGAGGCAAGATTAGAACTCAGGACTTCTGCATTCTAATTTTGATCTCCAATCACAGAATCATACTTCTCTTATTTGTGGATTTGGCAAAGTCAAAAATATTGTTTAACTAAATTACTATTTTATGTTATTAGACTTCCAGACTAGAAATTAATAAGTATGACTAAAAAGTGATATATGCAGGGAAAAAATAGTGAAGGAGTTTCTTTTGTAACCATCTTAATAAATCAAAAAAGGTCCAGGGGTTGTATATGTTTAGTTCATACAAAAAAAGCCCATAAACTTTTCCCATATATACTGGATTTATTATATTTCTCTAAAGCAATCTGAAGGGCACTGAATTATGCTCCCTTTCAGCTTCTAAAAGAACTTTAGTAATAAAAGCAGAAAAGTTGCCTCTGAAATTCATTTTCATATAGATTTATAGGAAAACTGCTTTGATGTCATTTGCATTCCCTTGCCAGTAAAAAAAGGAACTTCTATTAAATTTAACAACACCCGCCTCCTTCCCTCCCCCTCCCCCCAACCTCATTTATCTTTTATGAATCCTGGGCATCGTGCCATAATAATACTGTGCATAATACTAGAATTCTATGATCATTTAGTTTCTTCTTTTTTTACCCCAATCAACACAATATGTTATTGACTCTTTCATTTAAAAAGTTAGTGTGAACAGTCTAACACTTTTAAGCACTGAGGGACGCTTTCCAAGATGGAAGAGACTTTTGTTTGGAAAGGGGATATTGTAAGGATAGCAAAATTTTGTGGCCTAATTGAACATGACTAGTGTACAATACACTTAATATTACTAAGTTATATATTTCAGAGGCACTAGACAACTCTCAGTGCAATGGGCATCCAGGTTTTTAAAAATATGGCTTTGCTGAACTTAAATCTTATTTTTCTTTTAGAAAATGCATTAGAGAATGAAAACCTTCCTTTTCTTAACCTGCCCATAGTACAATGGAAGTATCTAGAGTACAACATCTAGTTTATTCTTGCTAGCTACTTTGGTTAAAAAAATTAATCTCTAGTAAATTACATATGTTTTGTATAGCTATTAAAATTCTGTGCAACACAGTTTTTTTCTCTAATATTCTTTCAGAATTACCCACAACAGTGTATTATATTGTTTGTGGGGTTTATATCTCCTTCAGATTTTGAAGTAGATAGAGCCTATTTTTTTAAAGTTCTAGTTCAACTCTTTTATTGCTTTGAAAATTTTCTGTTGACTTCCAATGAAGTCTATGCCAAATTTGAATTGACTTCAGTTTCAGATGGGTTGAACTATTTTTACCTTCCTTTCCAACCAATAAGATTTTTTCCACCCAATAAGATTTTTTTGACATCAATGGAAATAGAATGGGACCCAGTACTGAGACTGTAATCTAATAATGTTAGTTCTGTATTCAAGATTAAAGCATGAGTGCTGATGCTTGAATACTATTTTTCATATTATAGGAAAATGTAAAGAAGAAGGAGTTATACATGAAGAAAATGCTGGCTGATGCTTTTTGGAGGGGAGGAAGGGAAAGAGCTATAAATGTCACTAGTAACACAGTACAGAAGGCCTGTATTTACTGTGTATAAGACAAATGAAAATATAGAAAAGAAAAAAATGACTACTTTTGAAAATGCCCTTGTATTGATAAAGCTCAGATGGGAAGGGATACAGTATTATTGGAAAGGCGTGACACGACTTTGGAGACCCTAACTGGTCAGTAGCGAACAAAGCATTGGCTGTTTAATTCGTGTCTTCTCTTGAACAGGTGTGTAGAGGAAGGGCTATAAATTGGAGTTTGCATTGAATATCACAAGGAAAGGCTTTATGCTCAGGATTATGGAGCTGGGTTTAATCTGGGGAAAAGGGGTAGGACCTTTTTAGATTTGTATGTTGATTTCTGACTACAAACTCAATCCTCTGAAGAAAATGGTTAAATGGTTTTCTCTGGGCTTTGTTTTTATTGAATCTTCCCACCAGCATGGGTTATCTTATGATCATGTCAACAGGTGTTATTTGACTTAAAACCTAATGCCTTCAGATAATGTACATAGATTTCTTTAAAATATTATCTTTGGGAGTTTATATTATAGGTTCAGGGATTTTTACTATTACTATTTAAGATTTTTATTGTATATTTTTTCTAAAACTCTTAACAGTCCTGTTTTAAAATGGTAACTGCCAATGAAAATGAATCTAATCAATACCAGGCTTCAGTACTCATACTATAGCACAACAGAATTTGAACTTCCTATGTATTGATTTCCCCCCCAGTAAGACTCAGGCATTAGGACTACATCTTCTATCACACCAGTATAAATTAGGAGTTTATAAAGAAAGGCTGTTGAAGTAGTTGAAAATAGCAACTTTCAGATGAGTGCCTTAAGTCCAATTCCTTTTTGTCCTATAGATGACCTTGGATATAACACTTTTCTTAGATGACCTTGGATATAACACTTAATCTTTCTGGTTACCTGTCTGTAAAATGAGGATAATCATACTTCTTTACCTCACAAGTATATTTAATGTGAGGTGCTTAGATATTATGAAGATAGACACCATATATGTGTCAGAGATCAATCTAAAACAGATGTATGAGGGAAGAATGTCTTTCTGAGAGGCTGTGATACTAGTTCTAATGCTGAATTCCTATGATGGGTCAGGGGTGTAGGTTGTAGCTGTGTTGGTCTAAGGACATAGGCAGAAAAAATCATGGACTAAATATAGACATTGGATTTATGACACATTATAACCTGCCTGACATCTGACTCCCTACGTATCTCTCCGGTATTCATCCCTCTTCTCTCTCTTCCCCCCTCCACCCACCTGCCTCTCATCCATTGACTCCTCAATCTACATTTTCACTGACTACCTGTCTTGTATGCAGACCAGACCAGCCTCTGGCTGCTTTACTTTTCATTCCATCCAGGAAGAGCACACACCGACTGCTGAAACTTCCTTAGCTTGACGAAGGGTTTTTGAACCTGAAAGCTTGCTTAATAATTGTTTTCCAACTATTTAAGTTGGTCTAATAAAAGTTATCAGATTCATGCAAAGAACCTTGTCTGCCTGTGATGGGTCAAACATATGTAGCCAGATTATTGAGCCAATACTACCTCCTTGAGGAATATTCCTTTTCCCTTATTGATGGAACACCTCTTTCTGGTAGGGGCCTACATTTAAGTCTTTTATCTCTTTCTCATATATAGTTGATAAACTGCTTTAGGAGAAAGGGTGTCTCAGTACCCCAGGTAATTAGTCAAAACCCAGCCATACTGTAAGAGCCTCAAATCTAGTGTAGAGACACAGGGAATCCTGCCACCTACCTTTTGGTAGAGATAATGTTAGTTAATAACCTACACCGTTTGAAGAAGGTATAATTCAGGAAAAACTGTCTGATGATCCCTGCAAGGTATTCTACCCCAAGTTTTTCCATCTTGTGGAAGCACATAATTCAAGTCTTGATCCTGATGTAATTTTATTAACCTTAAAGGACTTGCATCAGAGGTGAGCACTGACCATGGTTACTGTTAGAGCAAAATGAGGAATGTCTCATCGGGCGTGCTTACACGAGATGCGTTAATGTGCAATAGCCTAGTTAATGCACATTAAGGGCATACATCTACACAAACAAGCCCTTAATACACATTAATTTAGGTTAATCATACCTGAATTTGAAACCTGCAAGTGCAGGTACCGTATTTAGTCGTGATTAGTTAATGTGCATTAACGCAGGTGTAGATGAGATCTGGCACTAACTTTAGTACTCCCCTCCAGTGGCCACAGGGGCATATGGCTAGGCTGGAGTGACTTAGGACTAACTTTAGTGTCAAGTCTCTACTTGTGTAGACACCTGCCAAAAATCACTTTATGTCCATTAAATTTAGTCCTGCTTAAATGCATGTGTAGACCTGTCTATTTATAACATATTTTGAAATTAGCAGAACTGTTTTATTTTAAAGATTTCTTATGAACTTTGGGCAGACAAAAGTTTCCCTGTGACCTAATCTGTTTTTACTGATAGAAAAGGTATGTTTTTTCTATATAGAATCCTATGATCCCAACTCCATGAAGGTTCCTTCACCTCTTCGTGGCCAGGAATTTGATTTCTAAGAGCCAGGCAGAACACAAATAACTTTAGCCCCTTTTCTGTCTGTGTTTGGAGTTGCATTTCAATTTACAAGAAGAGGCAATGCTGCTTTAGAAAAATAGAGTTGTGTTCAGAGATGATATATGTGCATCAAAATGAGTCATGCCAATATTAATATAAACCAAACCTTCTGAGCAGTGTTAGCTGCTTAGATCTATCTTTAAAGTTAAAACAAAAACAGCTTGTATAGCTACAAAAATAAGGGGGATAGAAGGTATATAAGTTACCTGTAGTAGAAACTGATATTTCCATATATGTATATTTCCTAGTAATAGCTTTCTGTTTTGTATTAACCCAGCAGCTGGGATGGAACTTATTAGAACAAACTGCTGTCCCCCAGGGGCTTTCAGTTTTTGAAGTCCTTGGATTAATGCTATATAAATAAGTGGATATTTTTATTTAGTCATGGTGTCCATATCAGCTTCTGTATGTAGCATCACCTCTGGTATAATCTCCCTGAGGGCTAGGAACATAAATATATTCTGCATTTAGTTCTGGCTTCGATTCATTTCTATGCTTTGTATCTGTGTGCCATATCAATGCAAAACAAATCAGGAGAGATACAGCATACACACTCCCAAAAGGAATACAAGCAAAATGAACAAACATAAGTTCCCAGTCTCATTGCAACACTGCCAGCATCAGCCATTCTGCTGTAAAAAGAATTTTGTGGTATATTAAGGTAATGTCAACCTGATGAATATGTTTGTACAATAATCTTCCTTTTTTATCTCTTTTCTTTCAATGTTGTAAATATGTTTTGTAGGCAATATGCTTTTCTATGAAAAAAAGAAGCACTTCTCAGTTCCTTTTTCCATTGCTAATCCTATTTGTCCTAACTTTTCTAAATTTATATTGGTTTTTAAAATGCCTTTAGTCAACTTAGTATCGATTGCATTTGCTGCTTATGAAGGAGGTGAGTGAGAATTTGCACTAAGAATCACATCTTGACCCTGTGCTTCCAATCTGTAAGTTTAGCTAGCAATGTATAATGACATCCATCAAGACCTGGTTCTGGCTTTGTGACCCTTGATTATTTGGATCTAGCATATGTTACAACAGCAATGGAAAAGCTCTAACTTTTCCTTATGTCAGCAAAATATCAGGGATCAGTTGGCTCTGGCATGCCTCCAGCTAATGCTACCTCATCTTTGACACATGCTTTCCTGCTGCATAATGTGGTATTAAAGTCAACTTGACAAGACTGAAAAATCTATCCTTTTGTGAGGAGCCTCAAAATTTTCCATATCGCTTTGTGCAACTTTATTTTTTTCTTAGGACATTTGAGAGAGATTTGTAGCAGCTTGCCAAGTAGACCAGTTCATATTAGCCATAGACGATGTGTAGGGGGGGCATAGGAGGAGCACATGCCCCCCCTGAGATTGGTAGCAATGGGGGCAGCAACTGCCCACAGAAGCTGGCAGCAGCTTCAGCAGCAGCCCATGTGGCTGTTGGCGACTGTGGGCGGTCACTGCTCACCACCACTGACAGTGTGGATGGCAGCTGTGGGTTGTCCTCGCTTGCCGCTCACCCTCCCCCACCACTGGCAACACTGCCAGTGACAGCAGTGGGCAGTCCTCACTTGCTTCTGGCTGCCATGCTGCCCTGCCCCAGTTGTGGGAGACACCAGTCATTCAAAGTCCATATTAGTGGATATAGGGTCTCAAGGAGACCTCATTTCCCACTTACAAATGCAAGGACAGTTCTCCTTCCAGCCATCCTAGTATAGTCTAGCCATTCACAAGCTTGAGCAGAGTGTCTTTGCTAAATAACATTTTCAAGGAAAGTATTATTAGAAAAGTATTAATATATTTATCTGCATTTAGTTGATTTAAAAAAAATGATCACTTAGGCAAAAATGAGGAAGAAATTTGTTCTTCATGAGCCACCAGAGGTCCATGTTCCACAAAAGGAGAATAGGTTCTTTGGGTAAATGTGGTACAAACACCCTTCTTCATAATTGTCATAGATTTCATAGCCATTAGGGCTGTAAGGGACCTCATAAGATCATTGTGTCCAGCCATATTATTGGTTCTGTGTAGATATGTATGTTGGTCCATGGGTTTCTTGCTTATGGTAGTCTGTATTTTACTATTCTGGATATTGATCATTATGTCTAAAAAGGAAATGCTTGTGCTGGAGTATGCAAAAGATGGTCTGATGGATTCATAGATTCGTAGAAGTAGGGTTGGAAGGGACCTTGTAGATCTTCTAGTCCGACCCCCTGCCCTGGACAGGAGAGAAAACCAGGCTCAAATGACCCCAGCCAGGTAGACATCAAGCCTCCTTTAAAAGACCCCCAGGGTAGGAACCATCACCACTTTCCTTGGAAGTTGGTTCCAGATCCTAGCCGCCCTGACTGTGAAGTAGTGCATCCTGATGTCTAATCTAAACCTACCCTCTAACAACTTGTGGCCATTATTCCTTGTTATCCCGGGGGTGCATGGGGGCAAAAGGTCTCTCCCAAACCCTGCTGGTGCCCCCTAGTGAGTTTATAGATGGCCACCAGGTCTCCCCTCAGCCTTCTCTTGCAAAGGTTGAATAGGTTTAGGTCCCATAGCCTCTCTTTGTAGGGTCTGCCCTGCTGTCCTTGGATCATGCAGGTGGCCCTCCTTTGGACCCTCTCAATGCTGTCCACATCCCTCCTGAAGTGCGGGGCCCAGAACTGGACACAGCACTCCAGCTGCGACCTGATCACTGTCGCATAGAGGGGGAGGATCACCTCCTTGGCCCTGCTTGAGATGCATCATGACAAGGTATGGTTAGCCCTACTGACTGTGACCTCGCATTGTCAGCCCATGTTCATCTTGGAGTCAATAATGACTCCAAAATCTCTTTCTTCCACCGTGCTCTTGAGGAAGGAGTTTCCCAGCTTACAAGTGTGCTGCTGGTTCCTACTGCCCAAGTGCAGCACCCTGCACCTGTCTGTATTGAAACCCATCCTATTTTTGTTAGCCCACCCCTGTAACCAGTCCTTCCCTACTAGCTTGCCCACCTCACCCCAAATCTTGGTGTAATCAGCGAATTTGAACAGGCTGCTTTTCACCCCATTGTGTGAGTCACTAATAAAGAAATTGAACAGTGTGGGCCCAAGGACCAAGCCCTGGGGGACTCCACTGCCCACTTCACTCCAGGTTGAAAATGACCTGTCAACCACTACCCTCTGCATACGACCCTTCAGCCAATTTGCAATTCATCTGACTGTGTAGGCATCAATGCCACAGTCACCTAGTTTTTTAATGAGAATGGGGTGGGAGACCATGTCAAAGGCCTTGCTGAAGTCCAGAAAGACTACATTCACCATGACACCTGTTTCCAATGCTTTTGTGACCTGATCGTAGAAGGCAATCAGGTTGGTCTGACAGGACCTGCCCCTAATGAAACTATGCTGGTTGTCCTTGAGTATCATCCCTGCTGCTGGCCCATCCCAAATGTGCTTCTTGATAATCTTCTCAAAGAGTTTCCCCAGGATTGAAGTTAGACTAACAGGCCTATAGTTGCCCGGGTCCTCCCTCTTCCCTTTTTTAAAGATGGGGGCCACATTGGCTTTCTTCCAGTCATCTGGCACCTGGCCAGAGCACCATGAGTGCTCATAAAGCCATGCCAGGGGCCCCGCAATAACCCCTGCCAATTCCTTCAAAACCCTGACCTTAGGCCTGGCAGCATTTCTCCGAATCTGTCTTGAATCTCAGTAGGGGAGTCCCAGTCCCTGCACAAGAAAATGGAGGTAAAGAATTTGTTAAAGAGGAGGTGTGATGGTTATTGAATTTGTGATGGAAATCAATCAGGTTTTCTGTCCAAATCATAAAGATGTCATTTATATATCTTAGGTATCTTAGTTCTTGAGGCATTCTACTTATAGATGGGCCATAAAAAGGTTGGTATATTGTGGGGCCATTTTGGTGTTTATAGCAGTGCACACGTTCTGGAGGAAGTGTTGGTTTTTGAATCTAAAGTTGTTGTGCGTGAGGATGAAGCGTATAAGTTTTGTAATATCTTTGTGTCTGTACTCTGAGTTGTAATTTTGCTCTTGTAGATATGTAAGGCAGGCTTGGGTAGTTGGATATGTAAGGCCTACTACCAACAACCCTAAAGCACAATAGGAGAATCACTGTTATAATAATTTATTTCTTCTTTTGTGTAACAACCTATGGTTATTGAAGGTTGTTAACAGACACAGATGGTCAGGACCTAGATTTTTACATCTCTCATAAAATATGGAAAGGCTGACAAGTCCTTTTTGAATCCATAGCTGTATACAAACTGTACTAAAAATGCCAACTACCAGAATAGCATCTAGTTCTAGAATTTCTCTTATAAACAAAAACTTTTTTATTACACTCCCAGGTCCTTCAACAGCATTATTTGGAATTTGAGGTTATGAGCTGCTTTTAAAATACAGCACTTCCTTTCTCTCTGTCTGTTGTATGATATTCTACAAAAAGATACATCTTCAAAAATAAAAATGGAAACAACAACACTTCAACTATTCTTGTTTCATTTTTGTCCCTGTTTTCCTACTCATAAGTGAATTTTTTCTCCATCTTTTCTCCTTAAAATGCCACGGGCTAACATAAAAGAAATCTCTCAAAACAAAAAGAAAACAATAAAGCTCTTGAGAGGCTGTTTGATTTCTGTTTTAGGCTCCTAACAGCTGTTGAATTCTTCTTCACTTATTCAAAATTTAATAAGGCCAAAGAGGTCTACAGAAAACAACTCTAAAACTATTTATATATAAAAAAATTGGTTCCAGATTCTAATTGAAAAGTATTTGTTTTCTGCTGTTTACCTGACTAATTTGAAATATAAAAATGAGAGAGAGAGAGAGAGAGAGAATCCCAACAGAAAGCAAATATGGCTCATGGAATATTAGCATGTAACACCTGTTGGTCTGAGAACTCCCACTGGTTTTCCCCTATGTTGGAAAAGTGAAGTAATTTAATTGAAATCAACAGCATTTTTCTGGATTTACAATGCCTGATTCGCACTGGAATCTAGACTTTAATGATTCTATTATCTCTTCCATCTAGCAATGAATCAAACAACAACTTTTAAGAAATAACAAAAACTGAGGAAAAGCTTTTTACCAGAAATGAATGGTTCTCCAATATTAGCAAATCAGGTTTTTCAGAATAATATCTGGGCTCCCCTTGGATTGTTACATTGTTGTGCTTGTCTTTGTTCAGTTCTGTATAATTGGCCCTGGATCTCTCTCAACTGCATTGTCATGATTTTGAGCTAAATTTGGAGAAACCCAACCCCTGTGATGGATTGTGGCCTCTGAGATAGAGAGGGACTGAGGCAGGACAGGAAAAATAATCTGGCTGGCTGGATTTATAAAGTGGTACAATGGCTTGGAAAGTTTGGAGTATCACAGAGTTTTTATCTTTTCCAAGTAAAAAAGCCCTTGAAAAAAATCATTTCCCTCTCTCTGAACTTTCCCTTCTTTCTTTCACTGCTGCCATGTATTTAGGCCCTGCTGTTTGCTCAGTGTGTCAAAAATAAATCATATGCCATGTGAAATCATGAAGCAGTAATTGCATTTTGAACATTAGAGTAAGTTTTTGCAATACTGCTGGCTCCCAGTGCTGGGAGAGTTCAGCTTGTGTGATACTGCCTGCTTCTCTTTCAGGAGGTGGCATTCTCTGCTTCATGCTTAATGGGGTATTTCAGGCTTGAAAAAGGGAAATTGGGTGAATGGTACCTGTGAAACTAGGAAGCTTTAGGGACTTATTTGCCTCTCTAGTGATCAGCTCATTGCAGCTCTAATTATAACAATAGTGGGGCACTAATATCTTCAGGCAGCTAGAAAATATTTGACTGGTATTCCATCATCACCCTCCTGCTGCTATATCTTTAATAGGATTTGTAATCTCTCCTGTCATCAAATAGACTTCCACTTGTATTTTATCTTTACTCCTCCCCTTTGTGTTCAGCTAGAAGCAGGTAGAAAAGTGCAGAATATACTTTTGAGGAAAGTCTTCCTGTGCTACTCCAAAATATATGTTCTCTGTTATTTTAACATTACATCACTACATTAAAATGAAGTTAAAATTAAACTTGAATTCTAGATATAACCATATAGAAATTAAAGAGGACATCACTAGCTGAAAATCATTTTTTGTTTTATGATTGCTTTTCATGCATTAGTAATCTTGGTGTTCCCAGTTCTGGGATGCTATTTCTGAACTTCCAGTATATGCTGTCTTGTGTATAGATTTTCCATGTACAAAGGGAAACTTGTAACTTCCAATCTAAATGATATCTAGCTTAGAATACAGACAAACAGGAGATAATTCTATTCTTTGGGAGATAACAGAGTATGCTCCCTGTATAGTCTACCCACGATGGCAGCCAGCCTATATAAACATTGCTATACTCCCTAATAATGTAAAGGCCAGATGCAAGGATAAAATAGCCATGGGGTACATATACATGCACCAGGAGCCTGCTCAATTAATAGATTCTGCTGGAACATGGTAATCATCACACTCCAGCCAGCCTCCACATCTCATGTATCAGCATGGTGATGGGGGTGCTTTAAAGCTCATTTGATGAGCTTTAGATAAAGCACCTTTGCTGTCATTTTGAAGCATGGGGATGCTGATACACAAGACACTCCAGGCACTTTAATTAATATGGCACCCCACAGTCCTCCTTAGTAACCACTGAGTAAGTCATCATGCTGGCCTGCCACTCCTGGGTGTCCACCGTGTGCTTGAGGAGGGCAACATGCCTCTCCTTGATCTCCAGGAGCTACGTATGGTATGCCCTCTCCTCCCACTCCCTTTCCTGCTTGAGGGCTGCTGTCCCCATACCTTCCTCTGGCAAATGTGTTCCTTCCTCTTCTGCAGCCATGATTCAGCCACCTCGTGCCAGACCCAGGAGTCAGCCAACCACTCTTCTGCAATGGTGACCAGCCTGTCCAGGAGGAAGGTTTAATCCTGAATGAGCTGCTGGCAAAGGCAGTGCATGTGGAGGGTGCTGGGGGTTGGAGGCACCATCATTGACTTCACACCCCTTGTGGCAGCTGGTCCCTTTCCCCCATGAGCAGGTGCTAGACCTACAGAGCAAGGACAGAGAGGTTCTTTGTAACAGTTTGCAACATTTCAGAGATAACATGCACTATACTAAGGGGCTGTGTGCCAGTTGGCCTCAGATTGGGAGTCAGGCATTCACAGGTGCCCAGGAACCATGGTAAATTGGGCAGATATTCCCTGCCAGAGGCAGCCACCAGTTGAGCCCTCCATCCATGCTCCTTCCACTGGGACAGGAAGCCTGTTTGGCAGTTGCCACAAGCCAGCCTGCTTTCCTGATCCCCTCCCCAGACCAGGCCAGGCTGGCTCCTGGCAGTTGCCAACTCCCTCCTGTTCCTCCTACAGGCCAAGCAGTTTGTTCCCATGAAGCCAAGCCCACATGGGCTGCAGTGAGAGGTTCACCCCCAGCTGGAACACAGAGATGGTGATGTCCCAACTCTCCCCCCCCAGTGGGCCTCCCTGGAGAAGCAGCTTAGGCCTGCCCCCCCCCCCCAATGTGTAGCCTGTGTCCTGAGTGTGCCCTGCTGAGAGTCTCCCAGGCATGCCACAATGAGTTCTTTGAGTGCACCAAGGGATGCCCGACCCACTATGCTCTGGTTCTGTTCTGGCATGGGGCCCTTAGCTCTGATTGTGCCCCAGGGAAGCCATGCTTCCCTGCAATGTGCACTGCTACCTAGGGGGTACCTCTATCTATGCTATGAGTCCCTGACCCCCACAACCAGATTGCCACTGCCATCAACAAGTTTCTCTGCATGTGACAGGTGCCTGTTTGCCTAGCCAGGAGAGCACAGACTGATCAATAATGTTCTCCACTACCTTCTGCCTCCCTGTGTGCCACAGAGGGGAACTCTGAAGTGTTGGAGTGCAGCCAGGTGGGGTGAGGAGGGGAGGGGCAGGAGGGGGATGTGCCAGGAAGGGGGGGGGGGTAACCCTGTGTGGGGCCCTTGGCTCCAGAGCCTGGATGGGGGTGGGAGCATGGCATAGGCACAGATGGCTGTGGTGCCCTCAAGTCCCCCAAACCCTTCTCCCTGTATGGGACTTACAAGCTGGCTGTGGCAGGTGGTCCTGGCAGATGTTCCTGGAGCCTTGGGGTAGGGAAATGGCCCAGATGCTGGCAGGGTGCCAGGCGGGGGTGGAGGCCTAGTGCCTGGTCACATGACCAATGGCCCTTTTTGGGAAAGAGATGGAGCTAGCCAAGCGTGGGGCCCTTCTTGCCCTGTCCTCCCCACTCTTGCTTCATGGGCACAGTTGTGGGGCAGGTATCGGCACAGGATGCCCATGCTAGAGGAGGAGGCCATGGGTGGGGAGTGCTCTGGATGCTGGTGCTGCTGGTCTGAGAGGCCCTGCTCTGGGAGTCCTTTTCAGGACTGAGCCACAGCAGGGGCTCCAGCAGACCACCAGGATCTGGGTTAGTTCCCTTATGCAGGGCTTGCTCCTGTGGGCTAACCCAGACTGTCTGTTGTGGTCTGTTATCTTTACTCACTGCATCTGCAAGGCCTTTGCCTTCTTTTTGAATTGTAGCCCAGCACAGTCATGCCCATGCTTCCTCATTCAGGCTGCCATCTGTTCATAAATATGGGTATTGGCCCACATGCCCCAGCCAAATAGGCACTGGACCTTGACATTGTCCCATATTGCCACAAAGTCTGCAGACCCAGTCTCTTGTGCCTCCCAGTTTGAGCAGTAGGCTGAGTGCCCTGGGGTTAGGGAGACTGTCATATCTGCATTGTGCCTTCAGACAGGTGCAGCAGGGGGGTCTAGGAACAGGGCCAGGGGCTGGGTTGAATCCTGGAGTTGGCATATGCCCATGGGGCCTGGCAGCAGACAGCAGACCTCACTGCTTCCAGCCATGGCTAAGCAGCACTGCTTTTGCCCAGGCAGATCCACAAAAGACAGGTCCAGTGGCCAGGAAGAGGTAGCAGCTGACCCCAGGGCCCAGAGGGCAGGCCAGAGGGCTAAAGGCCAGACAGGGGATGCAAAAGAGCCATCCCTGCCCTTTGGCTAGAGGGGCTTTCAGCCATGGTTCTCTGCCCCTGGCTGGAAGCTGGGCTACTTGTGGACTGGATGACCAGGAGCAAATTGGCTCCCAGTCAGCATCTACACATTTGTTAATGTGCATTAGCTACTATGCATTAAATCTAGTATCTCTGGACACTTTTACGCATGCTTTGTTGGTGGTGGGGGAGCGGTGCTTTAATTAGAGTGGCTGCAAGAGATGCTCTAATTAAAGTGCTTCAGTGTTTTTTGTATCTGTGTCACCATGCTTAAAAATGGCAGCAGGTATGCTTGAACCAAAACTCATTTGATATGTCTTTCACCAGCACAGCAACAGAAAGGGATCTTGGAGTCATTGTTGATACTAAGATGAACATGAATGGTCAATGTGATGAAGTGATCACTAAAGCTAACTGCACTTTATCATGCATTAGCAGGTACATGACAAACAGGTTCAGGGAGGTGATACTCCCCCTCTATGTGGTATTGGTCAGGCTGCAGTTGGAGTACTGTGTCTAGTTTTGGGTGCGACACTTCAACAGGGATCTGGACAACCTCAAAAGGGTTCAGAGTAGAGCCACTCATATGGTTAGGGGCCTGCAGGCAGAGCCCTAGGAGCAGAGATTGAGGGACCTTGGATTGAGGGACCTTCATCCCCTTCAAAAGGAAGCTGAAATGTGATCTTGTGGCCGTCTACAAATTCATCAGGCAGGGGTGGGAGGAGGCAGCAAGGAATAGGAGATGATCTGTTTACCAGGGCACCCCTTGGGGTAACTAGGAACAACAGCCATGAACTGCCAGAGAACAGATTTAGGTTAGGCATCAGGAAGAACTTTACGGTAAGGGTTGCCAGAATCTGGAATGAGCTTCCAAGGGAGGTGGTACTCTCCCATACCTTGGGGGTCTTTAAGAGAAGGCTAGACATGCACCTGGTTGGCGTCATCTAACCCCAGCGCTCTTTCCAGCCCGGGGTAGGGGGTTGGACTCGATGATCTACTCAGGTCTCTTCTGACCCGACCATCTATAAATCTATGAATCTAAGTGCCCCTACCACCCTTTTTAAGCACAGGGACACTGATACATGAGATGTGGGAAGCTGCTGAAGCAGGGCAATTACCACACTTCAGCAGATGTAATTAATCGCAGCAGCCTCTGCGCCGATGTACAGATACCCTCTTTTTACAGGTACTAAGAAAAAATGCGCTAGAGCAATGTGATGTGCATTAACTTTGTGCAGTTTTTTAGTGATGCTTTTATGCACATTAGATTAGTCTAATGTGCACTAAAATGTCTCATGTAGACACACCCAGTAGCTATTTTTTGGAGTCTAAAATGTTACACACATTTGACAATGGTCTTGAGAGTCCAAATATTTTACTAAATCACCACTGCATTATTCTCTCCTATTCAGTACAAAATACCTATTTATTGAGGATAAAACTTTCCTGTCATCTCTGGGGCATCTTTTTTTAAACACAAATTCTAGTTATCTGGACAATCCCTCACTATAATGGGAAATATTTCCCTAGGGGATTGGTAATTAGAAATGGATGGACCATTTTAGATATGGCAGTTTGGTTCTGTTCAGCATCTAAAATTCAAAATCTAATCTCAACCTCTTCGGTCTTTAAATCTTGTGAGGTCAGACTTTAAAGATTTTCATTCTTATTTGGTTTGTCAGTCTGGAAATATACATTTGCTTGTGGAATTTGATATTTACTTTAGGCTTCTAGATAGAATTATAAAGTGCTGAGGTGCACAAAAATGGAAGTAATTCGGTGAACTGAATTATTTTCAACCTAAAAGGATTACATTTGTTTCAACCTTAAGGTTAGTTTCCATAGTCCCATGAACAAGGCCTTGGGCTGACAGACTAGAGATATGAGTCCTCCTCCTAGCTCTAACTATAATTTTATTAGCCTCTGTTAACTCTTCCTGCCTCATACTGCTACAGAAACAGAACCTAGCCCAGAGTGTTCTCTTTAGGAACAGAGATGAGCTCTGTGAAATAGTGCATATATTCTGTTTTTTATTTCAAAATATCTTCTGAACCATTTTTTTTACTGTTGCTAAATCATACAGTTCAACACATCCCATAGAGCAGCACATCCTTTTTTGAAATGGCAGAAACACAGCTTAAAATAAGTTTGGAAATCCTTCTACAAGGCTTATTCACTTTATTTCCAGCACTTCCTAGTTTGGATTAGCTATTAAATATTATAAAATTGGCATTCTTCCAGGTTTTTTTCTACTTTCTGCCTTAGTCAAAAGAGTAAATGCAGAGATATACATCTAGATAGGTTTTATTAACAACATAATTATTATTATTAACCTTAAGATAAGGATATGATTTGCTCCAAAGGATGAGCAAAACTTGGATTAGTTCTTACATTATGCAAAGTGACCTGCAGAACTTCTTATCTTCAAAAGCTGTTTATTCTCGAACTGCTACTGTAAGGGTACATCTACACATGCAATTAATGTGCCTGAATGTTCTGTGCAGAAATTTCAGGTGCATTAAACTGTGCCTGCACACACATCTGAACAAGTGCCCATTGAGAGAAAATTTGCTCCCAACAGGAACACTTCAGTCCAGGGCTGCTTCTGCCTTGCTCTGCCCCCCTGCAGCATCCAAGGGGAGTTCCATGCTCCCCCAGGTGCCACCCCTGGGTTGGCAGGGAGCAATGGGGTCAGGTTTGCGCTCCACGGGGTAGGGGGAACTGTTCCCGGCTCCAGGGCAGCTCCCTCCTAGTTGCATGGAGATTGGGACTGCCTTGGAGATGGGAAAGTTCTCCCCTACCCTCTGGAAATTGTGGCTTAGCCAGGCAGCAGTTATGGCTAACTGGGTTGACCAGGAGCAAATTGCTCCCTAGCTGGGTCTACATGTTCACTTTTGTTCGTTACTTAATGCACCATTTTCCTCGTACCAGTATGTATCGGTACTAGCAAATGGCACATTAGACTAATGCACAGTAACTGGTGTACACAAATAGATGATGATGCTTTACTGTGCATTAGATTAGTTTAATGCACAGTAAAGCATCTCATGTAGATGCACCCTAAGAGACCTTTTTTGTAAGACATTTATTCCTTTTTCAGAGGGAGAAGGGTGGTCAACCCCCCCAGGTGCTCTGTCTTCTCCTGTGGTACTGCATCTACTGCTGGAGCCGACTCCTTGGGAACCCACATTATGGACTTTTTTGGGATGGAATATCCCCAGATCATATTAAATAATATGTGTTCAGTTGTCATCTGACTGCTCCACAGCGAGAACACCAGTATAGCTTGCTGCTTGTCAGTCTTAGTCTCCTTGAACTGACTCCAGGGGCTGGGAGTGACAATGAGCTGACTGTCAGTCCCAGCCCCCACACCACACAGGAGTCTTGAATTGGCCCTGGCATTGCACTGGAGTCTTGAACTGTGCATTCCTGCACTGTATCACATATTACACTTAGTGGCTGCAGTAAACATTACCATGATACTGACCAAAAGATATTTCTAACTCTTATTATGACATGATAATTATTACTGTGATCTAAAAAAAAAACTTGCTAAGTGCCCTATGCAATAAGGTCCTTCAAGTGCTACCTCCCTTGACTTACAGACTTGTGTGTATGCACGATAGAGACAAAATTCAAATTAGATCCTGAGTTAATGCTACCAGGAAGAAGGAAGGAAAGCCTTAGATTCCCTCTAGGTTTCTTGGACTCCCTTCTGATGTTTTGACCCTCTAGTCCTGTTGAACTGACACCTTTCACAAGCATCATATTTACATAATATTACAGTTCCATAGATTTCATAGACATTTGGGCTGGAAGGGACCCTGGAGGATCATCGAGTCCAGCCCCCAGTTCCCGGGGCAGGAAGTCAGCAGGGATCATAGGATCCCAGCAAGATAAGCATCTAAATGTGTCTTGAAGGTGTTCAAAGTGGGAGCTTGAACAGCCTCCAGCGGCAGTCTATTCCAAACCTTGGGAGCTTGGACAGTAAAGAAGTTCTTCCTTATGTCCAGCCTGAATCAGTTGTGGTGGAGTTTGTGACCATTCATTCATGTTATCCCATGGGGCACTCTGATGAACAGACGTTCCCCCAGATCCTGATGAGGACCCTTGATAAACTTATACATGGCCACTAGATCACCCCTGAGCCTGTGCTTTTCCAGGCTAAAGAGCCCCATGGCTCTCAGCCTGAAGTCATAAGGTCTGCTTTCCTGACCTCTGATCATGCATGTGGCTCTTCTCTGCACTCTCTCAAGCTTCTCCACATCCTTTTTAAATTGTGGAGCCCAAAACTGGATGAAGTACTCCAGCTACAGCCTGACCAAGGCCGAGTACAACGGGAGAATGACGTCCCGGGACTCGCTTGAGAAGGATCTATGGATGCAAGCCAGCATTTTGCTCACTTTAGTTGCCGCAGCATCACACTGAAGGCTCATTTTCATCTTGTGGTCAATCATGATCCTCAAGTCCCTTTCATCTGTGGTGCTAGCCAGCGTAGCACTGCTGAGCCTATAAGCATGCTGCAGGTTTTTCCTCCCAAGGTGGAGACCCTTGCATTTTTCGGCGCTGAACACCATCAGGTTCTCATCCGTCCATTTCCTGAGCCTGTCAAGATCTGCCTGGATCACCCTCCTGTCCTCAGGTGTGGATGCTCTACCCCAGAGTTTGGTGTCATTGGCAAATGGCCAGTCTGCTTCTGACACCAATGTCCACATAATTGATGAAGATGTTAAATAGTATAGGCCGTAGGACAGAGCCTTGAGGGATCCCACTTGTGACCGCGCACCAAGACGATTGGCTTCCGTCAACACTCCTACTTACTTCATTATCCATTTTTATTTTTATCTCATTTCATCTTTACTTGCATACATTAATATTTGTGAATGCAAGCATAACTGACACATGTATAACATTAGGTCTTTAGTAGGACATTTACTTATGAGATGCAGGCCATGTCTAAACAAGATGCTGTTTTTACAGTAGCCCATGACTACTGTGCAGCAGCGTTGCATGGCAGAAAGTATGATGTGTGCCTTGGGTTACTGTGCAGGCAGTATCACAAAAAAGCTGCTTGGTGGTGCTACTGTACAGTAACTCTACAACTCATATAAACAAGTACTAAATGACTGAGTAGTAACAACTGCTCAGTCAGCATCTTATGTAAACATGGCCACAGTATCTAGACTTTTACAAGAAAAAGTAATTTATCTGTTTATTAATTTGTCTAAATTGTAATAATTCTGCTCTTTTTGGCAACATTAGTAGTTTTCTTTTAACCTTTTGAGTCCCAGCAGGTAGGCTTGAGACTGCAAAACTTTATTTAGCTTACTATGGTGGATTGTCTTGTCTTTTTTTTTTTAATAATGTAGTTTCTCTATTTACTACATTCTACTTTATAGTCATTATTCTCATAGAAATATTATTTCTAATACCTGTGATCTGTACCTCATGGTATAGTTCATATCCTGGTAGATCTCCTACTGAAGTTGTTAAGGAAGTGACTTTGTTGAGAAAACACTTAAGAAACAAAATGTGTAGTATAATGATGAGTTATCCACAATAGTTAGTATCTATGCTTCTTAAATAAAATTATCTTAAAAAATTACTTTTGTGTTATGAGAGTGCCATTTGTGCTATGGATATTTGGAATAAAGGACTTGTAAATTCTCATATTGCTAAAGTTCTGAACAGTGATAGATTGACTCAAGCCTGATATACTCATCTCCTGACACCATGGCATTGGTCTTTTGAATCCATGTAACCTACTGAGGGCTATAAATAAGTTACTGCAGCCTAAGGACAGGAGTGACATCCCCATAAGCTATCATTGGTGTATATACAAGTACCCATTGCTGGCCTTAGCTGTAGGTTTCTCCTGATCCGAAGACCTTAAGAGTGCTCTCTACTCACAGATATACTGAAGCAAATTCACTCTGTCCTAGTTTCATGCTACAATATGATTTCCCTGGTCATGGAAGAGATCTTTGGCACTGTACAGCCCTTTTTACTTGTTACAGCTACAGACCAAAAGGGAAGAACTTTTGCTTTTAATATGATGAGTCTCAATCAGTAAACTGGAGTTCTCCAGTTTTCTTCCAAAGAAGCTAATGCAAGTAAGTAACAGTGCTAGCCAGTCACAGATTCCACTGCTTTTTCTGTTTTGTATGTATAAATTGAAATCACACCATTTACTCTGTCCGTTAACCCTTTGATAATGAATAATGCTTAGACCTTGCCACCTATTCTGTTGTGAAAATCACCTCCACATCAAATCAGTTTGAAGCTTGTTTATCTGTCTGTGGAGGCAAAACTTGAACCTCTGCTGCATGTACCTCTGTGAGACAAGTCAGTAAGTTTTGTTATCACCCTATAATACATGGAAAATATGAGACAGAGATATGTTAAGTGTATTGCCCAAGGCTGCACAGTGTGTCACTGTGAGAATTGAGATCAAAATTCAGACTGCTTCTGTGTGCCAAGTTTTTTCTACATGACACTGTTGCTGAGTCTCTTAGAAGTATAAGCCTTTTCTCTATGGTGGCAGATAATATGAGCCACACATGCTTGGATGCTTTCTGATTTTATAATTTTACAATAGTTTTCATACAGCGGTATTCCAAAGTTTATTTATCCAGTATGGTCCAAATTTTGCCTACCTGGTACACCAGATGTAAAAATCCCTGAAGGGAGAAGAGGGAACTTTTCTGTCTTAAATCCAGAACAGGCTGTTTGATCAGCTCTCAGAAACAGCAGTTGGAGGGGCGGATTTTATGGTGGGTTTTACAGGAAAGAGTGAACTGTGCATATGCTTCTTTGTTCTCTTCCTTCCTGTAATTGTGACTGTGTAAATTCCTGTTCCACCTGGTGAAAATTATTATTTTAGCAACCATATTAGTTCCAGTGCATTGTGAGACTGGGAGTGAATGATATGGTGTCTTCTGGCTGGAATAGAGGAACATGCTACTACTGTAGCGTTAAGGTATACTCATTTTTATCGGAAAACAAGACAATAATTGTATCAGGTTGTATACCTTCCTTACAAGATATAAAGAGCTTTTTAAATTTATAGTCTAGTGTGCACCATCACACATTTCAATCTTGTATTTCTCTCTTCATCAAACACAAGGTATTGAGTGTGTTGTGAAAAGATTGCATGCTCAGAAGAAAACACATGGGAATTTTGCTATTGACTACAATGGGTCTAGGATTTGGTATTGATTTACAATAAATTAAAGAATAATTCTTTGTCAGCAGGGCTTTCAAATACCTTATTTTTTGCATGCTTAAGTAAACAGCTTGTTTCAGAGGACTCTTTCACTGATTTTATATAGAATTTCTAGTATCTCAGAAGAATTTTTATAACAATAATACAATTTACAGATGCAGGTAATAAGTGAAAGATGATTGCATTTGATATGGGGATTGGGAATAGTGAAGAAAAGAAATAAATTATGTGTTGGAATATTAAAATTTTAATATTTTTTTCCCATTGCAAGAGTAGTACTACTTATGTTTAAATCTTGTAATCTGCCTTAGGAGTTTATTCTGAGTTGGCAAAGAGGTTTCTTTTTGAGCTTGTAGCCGTGTGCTTTTTTGTTTTCTTTCATCCAACTGTTTTATTTATCCCCTTCTGCTCTCCAGTTTTTATTCTCTTATGCATACTCTTGCTTTCTGATCCCCTGCCTTGTATTTCATTTTCTCAGTTCTTATCCCAGCAGATTTCTTTTCAAAATACAGGCACGGCTCTGAGAGAATGGCTTGGGAAGCAGGATCCCTGGGGAGGAGGCCTCAGGAAATGAAATAGTTCAGCTTAAACATAACAATGAATTGGTCACAGAACTGGTACAAATGCAGTTAAGTGTGTTTTTTTGTTTGGTTTGTTGTTTGAATAGCAATTATAATTTCCCCTAACCAAATAATCATTTTGAAACCTTATCCAAAAGCAAAAAAAAGTAGTTATTTTTAAACATTTGGTTAATTAAAACTTTAATTTCACTTGTAAATCCAAATCATTTGACTGGTCTTCCTGGACACATGTCAACAAACTTTGCACGAAATGATCACGTCCTGGGGTATTACAGAAGCACGTTATCAAGATGATTATGGATGACAGCTGGGGTGGTTGATGACAACTGAAAGAAAGCAAGTTTTGTTAGCTGGAAAGATTATTATTGAAGGCCTCCCAATGGTGTAGATCAGGGGTAGGCAACGTTTTTTGGGCAGAGTGCCAAAAACCCCACAATGTCTACCTTGGAAGGTGCCAGAATGCCGACATGCCAGAGCCCAGAGCAGCTGTTTGCAGCCTCCCAGTTGCAGCCAACCCCTGGAACGCTGTCTACTTGCAGCGAGGCTTGCAGCTTCCTAGCTGCCTGCTGAGAGCAGCCTGGGCTCCGTGGCTGACAGCAGCTGCTTAAAGCCTGGGCTGGCAGTGGTGTGCTGAACAAAATGGACTTGTGTGCCATGCTTAGCAAACATGTTGGGGGTTGCTGACCCCTGGTGTAGATGGTAAAATCAAATATAGGCTATGCCTTGAGCTACTGGCATTGTGATTCCCATAATCTTGAAATCTACATATACAACCTGATGGTTCCATTTCATTGTTTCTTTCTTCCCACTTCTGCATATTCAAGATAAAGAATGAATTTTTCCCATTCAGGTGGCACTGAACAATTATCTAGGTAATCTGAGTTTCGGTTTTAGTCATTCCTGGATGATGCAGTAGATGGACCAGTGATCACTAACGTGATCATATACAAATTCTGAAGGCAGAGTTATGGCAACTTCTAATAATAATCGAGAAAATAGGTAGGGAAGAACTGTAGCATTTAGTACAGACCTTTAATTACTAATTATGTACAGAAAATGGTTAATGATTATACCTTCCTTACCTGATATGGGATGTGGCTCAACTGGCATCATATAAAACCAATGAGAGCTGAATTCTACTGTATAACCTCACTGGTTTGGATAGCATTACAAAGGGCATAAATTAAGAAAGACTTGACTCTTAGTTGTTTTAATGGTATATTCTGTGACAATTAGCCAGTGTGGAAAAGGGGCTATTTCTATTTGCATGGTAATGAAGTATTCTTTCAAAGGGACATTGAATTAAATCAGCACACTAATGAGCCTTTATGCAAAATACCTGATGGTCAAAATTAGTTAGAAGACATAGGGTGGTGGGGGGGACCCTTTCATTTAATGCATGTTGATATTTTTGTAGCTATTAGACAAAGAAAAGAATTAAAAACCTAATGTAAACGAATCTGACAAACACTCTCAGATTGAAACCATGGCGATTTCTCATTCCCTCTTAAACATAATCAGAGTTGGAAAAGGAGACAAATTGTCTACAGGAAAGCAGTAATTCTCAGAAAAGTGTGCTATTCATAGTGTATTATGCAGATTGATATGTGTAATATACTATAAGGTATGAAACTATTAATTCAGAGAAGTCATAATATTTTGTACCTGCTGCTCTAATTCTACATAATTGAAAAAGTCTGACTGTTTACCTGTGTTACTGAAAGGAGATACCTTATTCATGATGAAATAGTCTGAAGGACATATGACTTTGCTCCTGTGCATTAATGGCCTGCTCTCTGCCCTGTGGCATATTTACTAAGTGTCTGTTGCCCTTGGGGCTTGACCATCAGACTGTGGTGGCTGGTAAAAGGGAGTTTATACAATTGGTTATTTGACTACTTTTATTCAGGCTCTTACACCAAGACACTAACAATAATGATGCCCAATAATATGTAGTTGGAAAATGCTAATCTTCTTACATTGTTTTCAGAAGTAACATTTTAGCTCTGCTGCAAAATGTTTAAGTTTACAAAGGAAACGTCATAACAATACTATACCAGATAATAGTTACAGAGACTGTGTAGAAGGAGCTGCAGAGATTATTGAAGTTCTGCAGCATCTTGAATGTATTTCTAGAATTATCTAAAATCAAATCTCATTTCTTTTTATAGTACAAACTCATTTCATATATGCTTTATTTTTATATTTTACTTTTTTCCCAATTGCATTCTTTTTCCCTTCTAGTTTTCCATTACTGTTGTCATTCAAAGATGATTTTCACAATTTCACATATTTATTGTTTCTTAAAACTAGATCATATTTTTTTTTACTTCATTTAATTTACTATGCAAATGTGTAGTCAAAGACTGGATTTTTGGATAAACATATTGATTTGGAAGGCACAAAATTATTTACGGAAGTTTGCTGTTGATGTAGAATTAGATGTTGCGTTTGGTTTGCTAGATGCACATGGGGGTAGCAAGGTGTTAAAAGAAAGCTTTCTTATAAGAACAAAATTGTCTTCCAATGAGTCAGTAGTGAAAGAAAAGATAATTGATATTAACCCAAATTTGATATTAAGACCAAATAAAAAATCTAATCATTCTTCCTTTTGAACAGTATTTAAGCTCTAAACAGAAATTACTGATGACAAATTGTAACTCAGCAAATATTTTAATATTAATTTATGTGTCTGTTACCCATATACCTTATACCAAAATAACCGATATTTTTCTTATCATCACTTTCTCCTGAATTACATAATAATTTATTGACCTCCAAGGCCAAACATTGTAAAGGGAACTATTTGGCTTCCTCATGGTAAAATGATCAGCATTAACTGTCCCTTGAAGATTTATAATACATTGTTGCTCTATTTTTGTTAAGTCTTAAGTGGAGCTGGGTGAAAACAACTTCATGTATGACCTTTGGGAGTATCATATTCCTAATCCATTATGGATTTTTTTTTCCCTTTATGATAGTTGAAATGTAAACCTGGGATGATCACATTGTTCATTTTGACATTTTAATATATATATGGGGGCCAGATCTGGCCTACAGGCTGCGGTTGAATACCCCTGGCCTACATTCATGCATGGGCATGCTTTGGATTCCTGTAAACCTCAGTTGTGGAGTGTTATGATCATGCTATATGTTTTAAGATATATTTATTTAACCTATTGAATAATATATATTAAAGTTAATGTATTAAATAATGCATTACATAATAATAACATGTATATACTAAAATGGCAAAACCTAAGTTGTGATCATCCTTGGTTTACATTTCAACTGTCGTAAAGGGAAAAAAAGTCCATAATGAATTAGGAATATATCTACTCCCAAAGGTCATACATGAAGCTGTTTTCACTCAGCTCCTTTTATAAAAAAATAGAGCAACAAGGTATTATGTATCTTCAAGGGACAACTAATGCTGATCCTTATTCTTCCATGAGGAAGCAAAATAGTTATTTTTAAAATGTTTGGCATATATATGTATGTGTATATATATATATATATATGGATCAAGCACTCTACCTTAGGCCTATCCAATAAATTAAGCAAAACAAGAATTATTTTTCTTTAGATTTACCCTAGGTTTCCCAAGGTTTGTCCTGGAAGACAAGGCATATTCTAATGGAAGTCTCAAAGTTAAGAACCAACCAGGTGATATTTAATTTATTAAAAGTTTGAGGGATTTTTTTCAAAGTTCCTTTTTAAGCATTAAATTCTTCATTAAAATTTAAAAAAAACAAATATTAAAAATATTTTCAATTTTTCTTTCAACATGGTAAAATTCTGACCTTCTGTAGTCAACATTTAATTGCTTAGGGTCAGATTGTGTGCCAGGATTTCAGAGAAGCTTCTAAACACTTATTTGCAATAGTCTAATGAAGTAAATGTTATTTTACAGACAAGTTCATGGAGTACAGAAAAGTATGAAGCTTACATTTTACTAAATGTCCATTAATTTTGGACATTCTACCTGAGGTGTGAATTTCTAGTTTTCAAAGGTACTGAACATCTGCATCTGATGATTTCACCTGAAGTTCTGAGAGTGCTTTGCACATCTGCAAATCAGGCTACAGGTCCCTTAATTCAGACATCTGATTATACACTTAAGTAGTTGCTATGGAGAAGAGTTGTCTATAGTGTGCCATCAGTGTAGCTAGTTAACTACCTGAAAAATAAACCCCAGCCATCTGCTCCTGCTATATGCACATCAACCCTCCAAAATGTGGTGAGATTGCCTAAGGTGTATCCCTGGCACGAAGCTAAAGACTTGAGTTCCTCACAAGATCAAAAGTAGCAGCATGGGCTATCCCCAGGGTATCCGCATTGTGCTATTTCTGTGGTTGATGTAGGTGGAGCAAGAGAGGAAAGGGTAGACAAGGTTTATTTCCTCGGTGATACTACTGAACACTATGCTCCTACAGCAGTATGCTTAATAAATGGAACAGAAACTGGTTTTAAATGTTCTTCTATACTGTGCTTTCCACAGCACTCAATCCTAACAGGACATTTTGGCACTGTTGTAAAATAAATGAAGAAAATTTGATTTTTTTCTTAGTGTCTAGATCTAACCACTTCTTTCACACACTTCCACAATACTCCGCTGTTTGCAAGATTATGGTGTAAGATATCTTCCCTAAATTCAGTTTAATGGAAATTCAAGGTCAGATTTTTAATAGGGTGTAGCAATTGTAGGAATACCCATTCTACAATCCACAACTGAGGTTCGCAGGAATCCAAAACATTCCCGTTCATGAAGGTAGGCTGGGGTGCTCAACCCCCAACCTGAGTGCCAGATCCAGCCCCCAGAACCAGCCTGTGGGGCTCACCACTAATCTGATCATTTGGTGGCAGAAGAGTGTCCCCTACTGGCTAATTTCCAGACCTGTGGGAAGCCCCTGGGGCCAGATAGCATAGTCCTACATGATGGATCTGGCACAGGCCTGATCCTGGTATGCAGAGCCAGGTGGGTGAGGCATACGGCCCAGTCCTGCTCATGTACCAGCCCCACACTATTCATCTGGCCTGTGGGACCAAAATTTTAAGCACTGCTGATATAGGCAGTTGGGGTTTTAAGTAATTTTAATTATCCCAAAATATATTGATTACATTCAGAATAAAAGAAACACTGAGCTGGGGAAAAAAAAACCCTATTATTTTGTTCAATTATAATGCACTCATGGTACACGATTGCATTGTATTAAAGCATTGCTTGTTTTTTATACCGCAGTAAAAATGATGACTTTCAAATCCAAGAAAGTTCAAAGGGTAATCTTCACCTCTGATTTCACCAAAAGAACTCCCCTGCAACATCTGTAAGGCTATCCATGTGGCCCTTGCATACATATGTAAAATCACACACTATTTGAGTCTTGACTGGCCCACTGTTGATCAAAGCCATGTTTTAATATACCATAGAGCACTGAAATGACACTCACTTACAGCATTTGTTGCTAATACCACTAAAATATTTTTTATCAACCTCTCTGCTTCAGAAAACAGCTGACATTCAGATTGGCTGACTGAGCTGAGATATTTCTGAACTGACTTCAGTGATCTTTCTGTGAGCTGACAGTTGCCTTGCAACAGATGAAGCTGAGTAATCAATTGATCGTGGCTGAAATTAGAACCATATGCTCCAACTATGGCCTGAACATGTGTTTTTGTTGCATTTGGAGCATTTATGAGAGCTTCAAGATTTTGAATTTTGTTTTTACCTTGCTGTTCAAATTTTGATTGAACACTAGACATTGTAAAATCAATTACTTTGAAGCAGATGGACGCTACAGATTCCTTCACTGATTTTGGGTTGCTGGGATTGCCTGTCCCTGCATTTGCTTTGGAAATTGTCTCCTTGTTGAAAGCTCAAGAAGTCCAACTGCCTCAAACTCCCAGCATATGGGGCAGTTTTCATCCAATTAGGTGGCTGGATGGAAGAGAATTAATTGTCATGTTCATAAGACACTGATCTTTTGCCCTTGCAGCATTTTGGATATTTATCTGCCATGTTTAGGACCTTTCATCCTAGTTGAAAACCAAAATGGAAATTGAAGCTTTCTATTGGGATTGCAATTCCACCACTTCAGGATCTGTGGTAAAATCATAAATTGCATGTAGAGCAGGCAAATTTCTGAAATTGAAACAAATGCTCCTTCATGCAAGATCCATATTATTGAAAAGGACATTGGGGACTGATTACCTACCTGAAATCCTGAAATATAGCAATTTGGGGCATCTTTTTAAATTTGTGATTTCATAGTTTCATAGTTTGTAGGGTTGGAAGGGACCTGAGCAGATCATCAAGTCTGCCCCCCTGTCATGGCAGGAAAGAGTACTGGGGTCAAATGACCCCGGCAAGGTGATTGTTAAGTCTTGTCTTAAAGACCCCCAGGGTAGGGGCCAGCACCACTTCACTTGGAAATTGGTTCCAGATCCTAGCTGCCCTGACAGTGAAGTAGCACCTCCTGATATTTAGTCTGAATCTACCCTCTGCCAGCTTGTGACCGTTATTCCTGGTCACTCCTGGTAGTGCACGGGGGAGCAGGGACTTCCCCAGTGCCTGCTGGTCCCCTCTGACTAGTTTGTAACAGGCCACTAGATCCCCCCTCAGCCTTCTCTTGTGGAGGCTGAACAGGTTCAGGTCCCGTAGCCTCTCCTTGTAGGGTCTGCCCTGGAGGGGGAACCCTGATCATGTGAGTGGCCCTCCTCTGGACCCTCTCCATGTTGTCCACATCCCTCTTGAAGTGCGGCGCCCAGAACTGGACATAGTACTCCAGCTGTGGCCTGAGCAGTGCCGCATAGAGGGGGTGGATCACCTCCCTGGATCTGCTCGAGATGCATCTGTGGATGCATGACAAGGTGTGGTTGGCCTTCCTGACCGCATCCCCACACTGCCGGCCCATGTTCATCTTGGAATCAATGATGACTCCAAGATCCTTTTCTGCCTCTGTACTGATGAGAAGGGAGTTCCCCAGCCTGTAGGTATGATACCACTTGTTCCTCCCCAGGTGCATCACTTTGCACTTGTCAGTGTTGAATCCCATCCTATTCTCGTCTCCCAGCCCTGTAACCCGTCTAGGTCTGACTGCAGCCTGTTTCTCCCTTTGAGCATGCCCACAACCCCCCACATCTTAGTGTTATCAGCAAATTTGAACTGGGTGCTTTTTACCCCCTCGTCCAAGTCACTGATGTTGAACAGTGCGGGCCCGAGGACTGAGCCCTGCGGAAGCCCACTGCCCACATCCCTCCAGGTCGAAAATGACCCATCCACCACCACTCTCTGGGTGTGGCCCTCCAGCCAGCTGGCGACCCATTTGACTGTGTGGATGTTGACATGACAGTCCTCCAGTTTCTTAATGAGAACAGGGTGAGAGACAGTGTTGAAGACCTTCTGAAAGTCCAGGAAGACTATGTCCACTGCTACCCCTGCATCTAGGGATTTGGTGATCTGGTCATAGAAGGCCACCAGGCTGGTTTGACAGGACCTGTCACTAATGAACCCATGTTGATTGCCCCTAAGCATAATCTCCCCTGCTGGCCCTGTGTGGATATGTGCCAGAATAATTTTCATAAAAAGCTTGCCCAGGATTGAGGTAAGACTAACTGGCCTATAGTTTTCCAGGTCCTCCTTCCTCCCCTTTTTGAAGATGGGAACTACATTGGCCCTCTTCCAGTCCTCTGGCACCACACCAGAGCACCACGAGTGCTCGTAAAGCTGTGCCAGGGGTCCCGCAATGACCTCAGCCAATTTCCTCAGTACTTGAGGGTGGAGATCATCTGGACCAGCTGATTTGAATACATCCAGTCCTTCCAGAAGTTTCCTAACTAGTTCCTCACTAACCCTTGGCCTAGGTGTTCATCCCATGGGGTCTAAGGGGGGCCCAGAGGAGGGGTGACTGTTCCGGTACCTGCTTAGGGGAATGGAGGCAAAGAAATCATTAAATATGTTGGTTTTGTCGTCTGGTGTGACGACCAAATTTCCTAGCGTGTCCTGCAGGGGCCCCACATTACCTGGAACCTTCTTTTTGCCCCCTATGCATTTAAAAAAGGGCTTTTTGTTGTCCTTGATCCGGGAAGCTAGTCCCAGTTCCATCTCTGCCTTGGCCTTCCTGACTGGCCCCCTACATCCCTGAGCAACCACAGTATAATCCTTCCTGGTGATGGCCCCTCCCTTCCATTGGGTGTGCACCTCCCTTTTAGCTAGGAGACATTCCCAGATGCTTTTGGTGAGCCATGGAGGCTTTTGCACCTCCTGCCCCCTTTGATCTGTGTTGGGATTGCCTAATTTTCTTATTGGTACAAATACTATTGCTGACCTATATGCTACATTATACAATCCAATGAATTCTGCAAATAGTTCATATCCTCATCCACATATCACAAGCATTAAATGACTTGGTCTTCATTGTAGAAATCTGTTGTTTATGTGCCATAATTGTGTGCCAACTTTCAGAAATTTCCTCAGAAATACCCTCATGTTTTTAAGAGCTGGAGTTTCCATTATTTTTAATAACTGGTTCTGTGAAGTCATCTTGTGTCTTTTTTACCCAGTTTATAACATTATGTTTGTATTTAGCCTGTGAACAAAGCAATGGAATAAAGTTGCAATTAGCATCTTCATGTGTTCTCAGCTGGTTCCAGCCAGTGTCCTGAACAGGGCAATTGCCTGTTTTGCAAGATAATGCCTACTACTTAGGCATTATCCATTTTCTTCCTTCTTTTTAGAGTACTAAAACTTAGCATGTCACCAATATTCTTTATGCTGTTTTGAAGAATATTAACTGCTTTATAGTGTCATGAAGGATATTAATTGCTTCATTGTGTCATGAACTTTAGCACCTCTCATATTTGTCTCAATTTTTTTTTCCACTTGGAGACTCCAGATTGTATAAAAGATTCATCTGCCTACTTTGTCACAAAGAGTGCCTATACATGTGCATGGAGGCTGCTCCAACATGCAACATGTGGTAATTACTACGCTCCGGCAGACCCCAGCAACACATGTATTAGCATCCTTATACTGAAAAATGGTTGCAGGGGTGCTTTAAATAAAATTTGCTCACTGAGCTTTAATTAAAGTGCCCCCACCACCATTTTTCAGCGTGGGGATGTTGATACATGTGATGCTCCAGGCTCTTTAATTAGAATGGTTCTTGGACCTGCTCTAATTAAAGTGTCCCACCCTTCCAGGAGCATGTGTATAAATTCCCAAATAGTTTGCACATAAAAATGAAACAATGAAAACAAGGTATGTTACCACTAGCTTCTGAAAAATGGAACCACTGAAGATCATTTAACTAGGATGAGTGAAAAGAATAGAAATTACTCTCCAGAGTAATACACAAGGAAAAACCCATTCTTCTCTGCAATAGACTCTCCCCACTACAATAATTAGATAATAATTGTGGGCTTAAATAGATGACACATTTACACTGGTATAATTGATGTAAATTACACCTATATCCAGAACACAAAATGAGCAGTTTTTCTAAGGTATCTTTTTGTAGTTCCTTACCATTTGGTTGCAGAGATGCAAATAACAGCCTTTATGCCTTGAGCAAGTGGCTATCCCAGGATGGAAGTAAACAAAAAACACCAAGATAGCTTTATCCCTCATTTTTTCAGCAGCTATCTTATATTGAATCCTTATATTGAATTATACTGGGGTGGGTTCATACATGGTCTGTCCATTTCCTCTTTACATGAGTACAAACATGTCAGGCTCTATAATAGGCTAATCTTTTGGTTACAGTAATTAGATAGAGCTTTTTGTTACATTTTACTCTTCCTGGTAATGTTCATTGGCTGCTTTGGGGACAAGTGTGATTAGAGGTTGATGTGAATCAATGCCTCCTTTTCTTTGCTGAAATACTGTCCCCCAAACCTCAGAACACTGACAAGTTTTCCTCTTTCCTTTGTATTCATTAAGGCAGGGTGGAACGGGGAACACATGTCCTTTCCTTCATCAATAAAGTTCTTAACGGGCATTTCTACACATGCATTTAAGTGTAACTAAATTGAATGTGTATTAAATGATTTTAGGTGCATTCATTGATTTTTGGTGCATTAATTTATTTTTGGTGTCTACATGTGCAGAGACTTGGCTCTAAAGTTAGTGCACTTGGCCCTAAAGTTAGTGTCAAGTCCCTGCAGCCCTGCCAAGTGCCCCTAGTGACTGGGCAGACCCAGCACTAAAGTTTAGTGCCATGTCATGTCTACATGTGCGTTAATGTCTACATGCCTAAATTTGATATCTGCACTTGCACTTGATACCTGCACTTCCCACTCTTAAGTGAGAGGGTAAGCAGTGACTTTTGACCTAAGCCAAGCTGATCAGTTGTCGCCCTTTTGAAGGATTATGCTATGCCAGGGGCATTTGCAAAGTGGCTTTTCTCTCCACTGCTACCACCCCTGCAAAATTATGTCCATCAGAATTGCTGCAGCCTGTGAATCATGAATGATCTGGTTGTTCTTTGTTGGCTTCACCTAGAAATTAAGTCCTCAACAGTCCATTGTGATTAGTATTCTCTTTACTTTGCAGAAACATCCCTCATATCTGACACGGTTTGGAGACTGCCCGTTTAGCTGCAGAGCCTCAACTGGGCTAGGAAGCTCAGTCTTGTTTGTTCTATATGGACCAGTTTCAACTGTTGTCACCCATCTGTTATCAGCTGAACCTTTTGACAGAGATGGGACACTGGGAGCATATTACCACAGTGCTTCTGAAACTGCACTGGCTTCTAGTAGCTTTCCAGGTACAGTTCGAGGTACTAGTCTTGATCTGTAAAGCCTTAAATGGACTGGGCCCTTCACATCTAAGGGAGTACTTCCTCCCTGATACTCTATCATACTTCAAAAGCAAACTCTGTTCTTGGTTAGGTGGGTGGCAAGGGGAAGCTGGTGAGACTGGGAACTGGGCTTGGGGAAAGCCTCTGAATACCAGGCTCCTGGCATTTTAAATCACCAATCCAACTGCTCAGCTGAGCAGTGGGGGGGAGGGGGGAGAAAGGGGAGGGGCAAGCTTGGGAGGCTTTTCTTAAGCCCATCTCCCACCCCCTCTGGTTTTTTAACTATATCCCCCATTCCTGCTCAGCTGAGTGATGGCGGGAGACAAGGGGAAGCCAGTGCAGGTTTGCAAGTGGCAAAGTGAAGCAAGGCAGCGAGTAGCATTCCCAGCTCTTATTGCCCAGGAGCTGAGCAGAGGGAGCAGCATGACAAAGCTCCTGGTTTGAGAATCAGGCAGGAACTCCAGTGTGAGAAGTATGTAGGGAGTAGCTGGGGATGGTCCTCCCATCCCTTTCATTTCCTTCCCATCTACAAGATGGGGAATAGCAGCTGCCCTCTCTTGACTTTCCCCCACCTCTAGTCCTCCTGGTCCCCAGGAGAGAGTGTGAAAGACATCCAGCGTCCCAGGTGGACATCCAGTGTCCCACTATCAGGAGTGTTTTAACCCTGCCTAGTCACTGATGGATTATTTTTCTCCATGAGTGACTATTTTTGATCTGGGAGAAAAAATTGGAACATCTGCACACTTTGCCCTCTACAGCGAAAATGGTGATTTTCCCAATAGAAACTGAATGTCTACACATGGCCTTAGCTGTGATGACATTGAGATTCACAGCCTTCAATCCCTTTATGCACTTGGTCAGCTATCTAGGTCTGATTAGGTCAACTGTTTGGATGTGGATGATTAGGTCAATCTTTTCTGTTACAGCATACAGACTTGTGTTCTTTTAGAATATATAGAACCATATACAGCATCATTGAGTAGATGGAGTAACTCAGCAATTGTCATATTTGATTTTGAGATCCTCTTCCACATGAGGGGAGATCAAAACCCGATCATGACCTCCTAGGAGAGTATTCAAACCACCAGGTTTTTTGCTGGGCTGGGGTGGGAGCACACTGCACTAGTCCTATAGAATATAGGTTACAAGTGGGACATCTACCTGTACAATGAATTTGAAGCAATAAACTCCAGTACTTATTACACCAGAGTTTATTGCTCTTGGGTGTGCTGCCTGCATGTGTGTCTGGGACCACAGCAGTTTGAACCAGGTCAGAGAAGCCCCAGCTGGTAGGGATCCAAGGGGTCAGCCTGCCAGCCCAGGGCTGCTCCCTCTGGCTCAACACAGTGCAGAGGGACTGGCTGGGACACAAGAATGCTTCAGTGTGGGGCTAGCTGGCAGGCAGGCAGACCCTGAACTGATGCACCCTTGTTCCCCCTTCAGCTGGAGCAGCATCTACATGTGCACTGCTGCAGAGTAAAAAACTCTGAAGCAGGGTAGCGCTTGTATTTACAAGTACTATCCTGCTGCAGAATTAATTAATTTACTTCAGCCCAACAGGGGCACATGTGTAGATGTGTGACATTTACTGCAGAGCTAATTAGTCTACTCTACAGTAAACATCTTGTACAGATGTGCCCAAGGAGTTCAAAATGAATAGGGCCTAGTTTCAACAGGAGTGTAGAGTGCCCCATCCCAGCTTAGAATTTAGCCTGGTGGTGACAGTATTCTCAACGGAGTTGGGGGTTTGAACACCTTCAGGTGAAGAGGAGCTTAAAATCTAGTCTTCCCTAAAGGCAGGTCTTGGAGCCCCTCTGGTGCTTGTAGTGGAAATAGCTGTGGCTGCTGGGCATTGTGCTGAACTCAGGGCTGTATTAGCTGAAAATGCTCACTGGATAGTGCTCCTTAGGGGATTTAAGTGCATGGATGCCTAATTTATGAATTCTAAGCAGTCGTATGCATGAGAGAGGCTTTGAGATGCTCAGCTCAGCTAAGGTAGCAGCAGTTCTGGGCATGTACAGTTTTTTAGTACAACTAAGGTGCTTACAGCTTCTCAGGTACCTAAGCAGTTGAAAAATTTGTTGCTGCTGCTGCTTTTTGAGAAGTGGGAAATCAGTCACTGGACTTAGGTGCCCTAATTTCACCTTTTCTGCACTTTAAGTGCCAAAGAGCTTTTATGGATCTGTCTCTTGACTTCTCAGAACCTTATAAAATCTCAGCCACAAACTTTGACCCCAGTCTTGGTCCCCAATCTTTGCCAGCCCCTGGGCAGCAATACTGAACAAGTACTGTGCTGCAGGTAACATCATAGTTTACTGTCTCTGTCAAGTTCAGTTTTAACTTAATATCTCATGGCTGTAAGCAGTGAGAGAGAGCCTTGTATGTAGCATGTTGCCTGTAAGTCATAGGTTGGGAAGCAGTCTTGTAAAGCCTGAGTTTACACTTTATTTATTTATTTATTGACTCCTCATCTGACTTGTGCTTGTGTCATAACATTGTTTACAAATTCTGATTTAGTTCTACAGAGGCATTTTTATCCATGAACAACTCGAGAAGGCTGCACTGAAATACAAAAGTGTGTTGTTATATTTTTCTTTAAATGTGAGTGTCCCCTCTGGGAGTAGCAAACAAGCATTGAAGTGTTATTCTATCACTGTATTTGCAGAGCAAGGGCTCTTTGTCTTGAAGCCAACGGCTGTGAAGTAGACATTGTTTGTTGAAAGAAGAACAAGAAAAAATGGGGAAAGAAGGGGAGATGCTGCTGTAGTAACCTCAGGGAAACATAGCTTTTTCCTTACAAACCTTCCTGATAATGCCAAAAAAGGGGGAATGTTATGTAGGCCATGTTACAGATTTTAGTTTTGATAACTAAGAAATTACACTTTTGGCAGTGACATTTTAGTGAAAGAACATTGAAGGTCTGATTTGGACCTGTGCTTTTATCTGCAACTTTAATCTGTATACAGAGTAAGGTTTTCTTTGACATTTGTAACAGCATTCCTGGTACTGATGTTGCCACCCATTATTATACAAGAGAACGTTTGATACTAAAAGTTCCTGGACCTCCCATCAGCTTTCTATGGTATGTCTGTTCTCTTGACATTTAATGTTCCTTAAGCCTGATATGTTCTGATAACTTCAACATGCCATGTATTTTGGGGGAAATAAAGAACTGCTTTTCCATTGAGACTGCCACTATCTGCATTCATGGTGCTTAATTCTGCTGTTTCTTTAATTTAAAAAAATCAAGTACAAATGAAGGACCAGGAGATATGCCACATGTAAGTAAGTATATTATGCTGAAAATTTAGACTGCAGATGGAATAAAATATTTAAAAGGAAAATAGACTCCTTTTCCCTCTGGAATATAGGAATGGATGGATTAGACCAATGTTCCACCAATTTCAATAGCCTCTCTTATGCAGTGGCCAGCACCAGACGTTCCAGAGGAAGGTATTAAAGCAAACTGTCTGTAGAGGCTGTTTCTTCTTAATCCCAGGCATTGAATCCTTGGCTTATGATCTGCAGCAGAGAGATCAGAAGCTGGGGCATCTCACCATCTGGCTTTTCCCCAGCTTTCAGAAGTGTCCTTGAGGTCTTGGGCCTCTGAGTCATATGTTCTAATTTTTTGCCAGGCACCAACCTAGCCTGGCCAGGACTGATAGGCTTAATTCATAAAAGCGGTTTAAAGTGCCATCATTACCACCATTCTGGTGCAGCACTTCGGAGAACTTGGCTAAACCAGAAAATAGACTGTCTCACCTCCTGAAATATAATGATAATAGCTAAAACCATTGCAAACAAATGCAACATGTTCAGTCTCTGGAAGAGTGCTACTCTTAAGGGATATCTCAAATGTAACAATAGAGCAGTGCTGTGGAAATCATCTGTCCCATTTCCCCAGGACACAGACGTGATTACAATAGGTTCAAGAAGAAGTCCAGATAAACACAAAGCTTTTAATCCCCAACTAAGAACAAAGCAAAATAAATATTTAGTTCTTCACAGTTGCTTTGTATGGTCTGTTGACAAAACAGAACATAGTTTACAGGAAAAGATGTGGCATGTGGTGTCTGTGAGGTCTTTTGAAAGCATTCCAGTCCTGGTTGCATGGATACATTGGAATAAAGGACCCAGATTATTTAGGGAATAAGTGATCAGACAAAAATTTATTTTCTTTTCCTTTTCTTAGGGTAGAGGGGTATAAACCATTATCAAACTGTTACCTAATCAGTAAGTACTAAAAAAGAATCCCTTTTACTAATATAATATCTCAGTGCCAATATCATCACTTAATAAAGGAGGCATTTTGTATTAGCTGCAAATTTTCCAGCATTCCCATGATTTGTTTTGTAACATTATATACAGACTCACCCCAATTCAATTTATCTATATTTACAGTTGTATAACGCTAAATAGTTTGCTGTTTTTCTTGAACCAGTAGTAAGTGGCACTTCGAGCACCAGTTTAATGTCCTTAACACATTATGAACTGTACTGACAGCAGTGTTATGTGTCAGTGTGACACAAAGTGATACTATGCTGTTGAATGCTGTAGAAATGCCCATAAATAAATAATGAATGTAAAAACAGATACAAATAATTTAGCTTCAGCACCAAACAGAAGCCTAAAATTGAAGCTTATCTATATTGAAATATTGGTGAATCGGTATACATGTGCTGACCCTCTTACAGTATGTGAGAGTTTTTTATATACCAATCTCTGAGTCTATAAACTTAAATATACATTTAGACACACATTCTCCTCAAGCATTTGTCTAAAAAAAGTCCAGCATTCCAAAACTTAACACTGAAATTCATAAAGAAGAAAAATAGATACCATTTTGCTACATTTATTTTCTGCAATAGTGACATATAGATCATTGTGAAGCTGCAGTGCTTTTATTTTAACATGCCAGCAGAGAATGTGAACTTTAATAATCATTTTGGTTGTGCCTTGAGAGTTCAGCATGACCTCATGGGTCACTGAATTCATTTCTCTACCTCATCACAAACTATAATGACAGCAAAGTCACCTACTGTGCCACCTTTATCTGAAATAAATAACATGTAGAAATTAAACAGGTGTTTTGTTTTGGAAAGTTGCAGGAGCAGAGTGACTCTGTTGGCCTTTTTTGCTTGACTCTTCTCTGGACTCACTAGGGAGGAATGTGTAGTATTATCTACATGAGGACTGCCCACAGAGCCTGCAGGAGTGGATAAACCAAGGCCCATGAGGACCAAAATTTCTGCAGCAGGGTAAGTGGCAGTGGCATTAACCTCCACAGCCACCAAAGCCACTGAGGCAGCAGGGGCAGCGCTAAGGGATTTTGCTGCTGCTCCTCATCCCACTGCAGAATTTCTGAGGTGAGATCCCTGTTGGGGAAGCCTTTTGGAAGAGGTGGGGCAAATGGTTGTGGCATTAACCCCATGGGTGCTGATTGGCCTGATGCCAAATTTCTGGGCTAAGATCCCCATTTGGGACACCTTTTCACCCTGGGCAACTGGTGGCAGCATAGCCAGCACATTGGGCTTAAAACCCTGCAACTCAGCCCATCATTGGAAGTGGGTTGTGCAGCCTGTAAGAAGTCTTGCAGTCCAGATCTGGTCCACAAACCCAAATGACTTTAGAGAGCCCCAGTCTATATCATGTAGGCACATTCATCATAGACATCATTTAACTGTGACTAAAATGCAAAATGCACCTCTAAAGCAGTAAATCAAAGATGTCCTTAAATTTTCAGTATCAGGAAAGTGCCAAGACACAAAGTCTATATCCAAATCCTGATCCAGATATTGAAATTTCCCCATGATTTTTAGGTCCAGTATTTTGCTGTTGGCAAAATAGTGACTGCTACTTTAGCCAGCCTGTCAGATGGAATAACAGCTGTGGGGCTAAGAAGACTGTGCTTACAGCCCTATATTCTGGCCTCTGGTTAGGGCTTTGATTTCATTCCCTCAACCCACCTGTACTTGTCTTTCATAGAGCCCAATCACTCAGGTTTGATACAAGTGAAGTGGATATCACAGTGCAACAATTGCTGCCTGTGCCATCTGAGTCCATCTGTAGACTCCATCAGCAATAACAGTGATTGACTTGTAATCTTTGGAAGTGTTGTGCTTGAGTTCCTCAATACCAAGTTAGTATCTTTTGCAAACTCTGCACTGAAGACTGAATATGAATAAAGGAAAAGCAGTCCTGTATGGCAGAAAAAGAAATCCATCATTTTCTCCCTTTCTTTTTGTAAGGCAAGATTGCTTTTCTTCATTTGCACTCTTCAGAACCTGACAGGGCACTCTTCACTGAGAACTTTCTACAGAATAACAAAACAAAATGTTCCTCAAATTCCTAACTTATTCTGTTCCTGCTGCTCTCTTTCCTTCTCTTTCTTTTTCTTGTCTGACTCTTTCTTATTTTCTTCCATAGTTTTATGTATTTAGTCTTCTAATTTTGGAAGTGAACATAGCTACTTTGAGATGTTATAGTTTTTAACAGTCTTAAGTAGGTCATAGGCCCTACATGTCTGAAGTTGTGTGATAACACTTTTCATGTTTTGTTCTGGAGGGCAGAAAACACTCCTATGCAAAAAAACTAAATTCACAGCCAGTCTCTGGGGGAAGGAAATAGAATAATTTGTTGTTCCCCTGGGGAACCATTTTTTATCCCTTCATATGCTTTCCTAGAATAATTTAGTCCTTTTTAAATATTCTTCTGTTCTTTTACTTTAATGCGATCCTCTTATCTACTCTGTCTTTTGTACTGAAAATTATATATCTCTGTTTTTTCGGTATTTATTTTCTTATTAACAGGGGTTGTTTTTTTTTTACTAGATAGAAGACTAGAAGCCTCTGAACTTATAACTATAAGTAACATATGTCATATGAGAAATGCAATTTATTTTAATATGACTGCTCATATGAATATAGGTAATTATATGTTTATTTGCAGAATTTGGATTCTTCTGGGTACTGCTCTTTATTTTTTCATGCCTTAAGTTTCTTCTTCATTCCTTTTGGGAGGCAGTCTGGTCAACAGGATAGACCACAAGACTGGGTAGAGTTTTCCCTTTTCTAGTGATTTGTTCTGTGAATATGGGCAGTTCCTTCAACCTCTCTTTTAATTAAATTACCTGTGTAAGTGGAGATGATAATATTTATTGGTGACACAAGACTTAATGAATATTTGTCTTCATTAATAATTTTGCTTTAGGAACATCAGGTGAAGGCCCAACATAAATGATTTTCAGATGTGGATTTCAGAACTTTGGAATAACTACAGCTTCTATGGACTTTAGTTAAAATATCAGGATACTCAGAACGTCAAAGTATACCACAAAGGGTACATGGAGACGTTAAACTTATATGTTACTGGGGTTGGGTCATTCTAAATGCCCATCTGTGCAGATGCTCAGGGGTTTAGATTGAGCCAAAAATGGCAAACCTAATCTAAGTTAGTTCACCTGAGTAGGCAAACTAACTTAGATCAGGAATGGGTTAACCTGAACCACTGAATGCTTGCATGGGTTCATAGGACTGCCCCAGGACTAGGAAAGCCCAACAGTTTGCATCAGTCCTGGGGCTGTGTTCTTCCTACCCCACCCCTCTGATCCTGACTGGGCTACTTTTAGCCCCCTAAAAATGGACTTTTAGCCCCCTAATTTAGCCCCCTAATTTAGGCCCCTGCCATGGACCTGCTGGGCCTCCAATCCCCCCAGCCCCCTACCTTCCCTGCAATTCCCATCTCCCAATCCCCCAGGCCCAACCTTCAACCTCAAATTACTTACAGTGGGTTCCCCATACAACTTCTGATACCAGCAAAAGCCTGTACAATCTGCTCCCAATCTACAACTATACAGTTTAAAGTAAGCCACATTATTGTAGACCAGGTGCAGCAAAAATTTGTATGCAGTCAAAGTGTGTCCCACTGAGCATCCCAAAGCTGAGCCACTCAAATACATGACCACTCAAATTCCATGACCAGCTGATGTGATCTCCCAGCCATGGGAGTGCTTTATACACCCCTGTGGCTGGAAGCCCAGAGCTGGTGCCATCTCCCAGCTGCAGGAGTGCTCCATGTGCCCCAATATCTGGCAGCCTGATCAGCTGAGGGGGCTCCCAGCTGTGAGAGCTTGCTTCTTGCTGGTGCAGGGGGTTCCCAACATCAGGCTCCTCCTGCACCAGCAATAAGGCATGATGGGATCTGATTCATGACCCCGCAATCACACCTCCTGCCATACACATGTGGTATGGCAGGAGGCATGACTGTTGATTATGCATTAGATCCCAACACGCTTGTACCTGTACATGTAGAGGGGCCCATAGATGCAGTCTAACATACAGAACAGCATATTTCCCTTTTTGTAGTCCTATCGCTCCGCCCTGCAAAAACATGAGTATTTCAAATATATGTTTAGGTCTCCCTTCCTCCCCCTTTTCCATCCTCCCACAGGTGTAACAACTCCTGATCATTTGAAAAGTACCAGAAGTACCTGTTTGACTGACAGTCCTAATTAAGCAAATCTAATTTGTACAGTATTTAAGCTGCAACATTCAGCTTGATTTATTGGTCTTTTTTGCCTGTGAAGCAAAGGATTGCCAAAGTAGCAATTATTTTACCCATCTAGTCTGGCACGTGTCCCTCAGAACATGTCTGCTTTTCACATCAATGCTCCTACTGAGGTTTTGGTTTTACCTAACCCCATCAAGAAGCTAGTTATCTCAAAACCATTTAGTGGCTCCTTGCATGTCAGTCTTTTCACACATTAATTTATGGATCCTTCTCATGCATGCCTACCTCCTTTGAACCATCATCCATGGGAGATAACCTCCTGCCTTGAATGAACAAGAGTTTATGTTGGTGAATAAAGTCTCCAGCTTATGAAGGTTCATTTGCATTCTATTGAAAACATCTGTCATATAGCTAACATAACTATTATATTTGTCTGACCTATTTAGTAGTTGTCTTCATCTTCATTAAGTGTTTGGTATTCACGACATCACTTTTTCTGTGGTAGAATAATTTTGGACCAAGCATCTAATTTGTGCAACTATTATCTCCTAGTGTTTCATTCAGAAGCTGTTTCGTACTGAATTACACAAAAGCATTTAAACCTTATCGTCCAATGACATTATTAACCCTAAAAACACATGAAAATTTTTGCAAGTTTGTTATCTTAACCAACTCTCTGCATGAAAATCTCTGAAGATGTACTTTAAAATCCTTCATCTCTATGTTAGCAAGCTGGCTATCATGTCAAATTAAATTTTATAGGGCCCAATTCTTTCAGATTTTGCTGATACTGTTATGCTACAAAGCAAAAGGTCTCAACTGCTTTTGAGACGTTCAGCATATTAAAGGGTTGGGCCTCTGTTTAATAGTGTTTGCAGTAAAGGTCTATGCTGTCACTCAGGTAAGAGAAACACTGACAAATCCTTCTATTAACTTCTTCATGATACTAGTTGGCATATTTATAGTGGATTTGCATCTAGATAGTTAGTTATACCTTCATTGGAGACTGCTGAAAAGTAAACTTTGTTAAGTTTAAGTTTATTAATCTTAAATTTACATTAAAAAGTAACAGGATAAAATGCAATACAGGGACCACAATTCAGTACTCACCTTCTACCTAGGCACTATTCTAATCACTAGCCTATATGATTATGCTCCCTCTTGTAATCTTTATCTTTGGCCCAGTGTATCTTGCTTTCCTTTCTTCACAGTGATACCACTTCAGTGGGAAAAGTAGAGAGTGATTGTGTCCAGGATAGCCTAATTGACAGTGTTAACGGCATTCACCTGGAAGGAAAAGGAGGATTTAAATTCCTGGCCACATCCAGATAAGCACGGGCATTTAGTTCCTCCCGGACAAGTAGCAGTGGCACGCCTATAGATGTGCCACCCAAGTCAAAGTCCTCTAGTATTCCAGAATCTCTTACACCCTACCCATGGAGCAAGGATAGAAGCCTGTCCTGGCTGAGCAGCCCTCTAGTGGCTAGCCCTGCCCCTGCTCACTAGGCTCTAGTGGCAAGTCACAGCTGGGCAGGTGGAGACAGTCAGAGAAGGTTTCTGGATGAAAGGTAACTGCTCCAAACTCCAAGCTAGCACTAAAACCAGGCAACATTTGTGCAGACGACAGTGTAAGGTGTAGCCAGGCCCTTAGGAGCAAGGCCTTTCTTATGTCAGTGAAAGGCATAACAAGGCCCTTAGCATATAGCCTAGGAGCAGAGCTTCTCAAATTGGCACAACTCCAGTACAAGAGGACTTTCAAGTACAAAAAAAAAAAAAAAAAAAAGAAGCTAAGGAGTTCAGGTGCCTGCAGGGTTAGATGGCAACTGAGCAGGCATTTTTTGCATCATTTTCTTTAGATGTAGGCATCTAAGCTTGGTGTAGATATTGTTTTAGGCACATAGGGTGCTGACAGATGTGGAAAAAAACAAAACAAAACATGCTTTGTTGGAAGCAGCAGCACATTACTTTGACCCAGCTTTGCAGCGTCTGTATAGATTGGGCACTTCATTGGGGGTATTTTGTGCTTTTCGCTGAAGCTGATTCAATCAGCTATTAGATAAAAGTGCCAAAAAGCCCCACTAAAGCATCCAATCTATACAGATGTTGGAAAGGCTGGGTGCAACTAATCTGCTATCTCTTCTGGGCATGTGCTAGGCTTGGTGTGGGGGTGCACCAAGTTTAAAGTAAAGCACCGTTTATTTGTTTTTCCTGCATCTGAAAACATCCAATAAACCGTTGCGGGAAATAGTCCTTAGTCACATTCAAATAGTTGTGGCATTGTGGAAATTAATGTTTCATACAAAGACTCCTAAAATGTACTGTTCTGATTTCACTGTGCTCTCTGGTACTCCTTAAATATTTTGTGTTTAGGAGTGGGAATATATGATCTTTTTTTTTTTTTTTTGAGCCTGGGAGAGATTATGATATCCTTCCAAGTTAATAGAGAGAGACTGAGATTGGGTCTGCTTCCCTTTCTCTTCAAAATCTGCATCACTCTATGAGATACAGAGATTCAGCCTCATTGACATACCCCAGCTGTTCTCACTCCTGCTGAGTTGTCAGACCTTTTGTCTACTGTATGTGTTTACAAGTTAAGGCACAGGTTACACAATAAGTCCATTACTTACTTGCACATCATTGTGTAAGTCATTGTCTAACTGATGATTGCAGTAAATTGAATGAAATATTCAAAAGAGTATGCAGTCTCTTCTAACTAACAAAGGCACATTGAGGTAAATCAGCAGCTCTGTTACCTCTATTGACTTTCATCATGTTCTCCTTTCCTTTCACTGATTTTATCTTAGAGTTGTAGAACACTATTTCACATTGTTAATGGCCTCCAGTCCCCAGAAGACTATGCTGCAGTGACAAGAACATACCTTATTCCTAGCTACTCTTTCATAGGCCTATTGTGGCCACTCTTCTTACATTGGACATTCTATTTAAAAAAAAAAGAATGTTTTGTTTTGTTTTTTTTCTTTCAGAGGTGTAAAATATTGCCTTTTATAAATGAAAAATAGAAACCTTGTAACAGCTACTGTAAGGTTCTAATGCAGGAACAAACAGAGGAAGTTTTTGTTTTATTAGTTCCTCCATTTTTATGTGTTTTTCTTTCTATTTCATTTCTCTAGCTTGCTGATCTTTCTACCTTTTCAATTTTTCTTCCTACCACCTGATCCAATTTAGCTGTGTCTTAGGGTCTCTTCTGTGTGGTAAATAAAAGGTAGCTACATTACATCCCTGTGGAGTTCTCACTGTCAGTACTTCAGATTTAAGGCTGGATATTGATATTTTATAGCCCTTTGTTTCAGGTCTACCCTTAAAACAAAGGGTTATATTCCTCCTCTGCCTCTGCAATAGACAGTGAAAAATCTATGTGTCTCTTAATTCAAGCTATAAAGCATTCTGCCATCTACACCCAGAATGGCTTCTGGGACCTCTTCTCTGTTTTCCATATCATTACCTTTTATTTTATATCTTTCTTTCTAAGGGCCTCTTTTTTCCCTCCTTCATCTCTACTGCTCTGGTTGTGAAATGCTTTATGTAATTTATTATATTACAATCACTGTGCCTATCTTTATAATTTTTTTAATCAAGTCTGTAAAGCCTCCCATAATTGACTCTGTCCAGGCTACTGTCTGTTCTGGGCCAATTTACTACATTTAAAACTGTGTTTTATCCTGAGACTTAAATGCATATACCAGTACTTTTTAAGGGGACTGGATTCTGGCCCTTTCATTTTCAATGCAGAAGGGATGAAGGCTGTAGGAGCAGGCAAGTGTGTGGTTAGGATGTTTTTCTTACTGAAAACATATATCAACTTGAGATGTGAACATATTTTCTAAGATATTAACTTAGATAGTTTAGTTTTCATAAATTGTTATTTCTGTTTTTGAATTTCATTTTGACCTTGTCTATAGGCTGATCCATGCCTGTTGAAATAAAAACCTGTTTACCAGCTTCATTGAGAATTGGAGCCATTCTATTCAGGTTCTTCTACATTGCCTTACATCATGGTACTCATGATACCCTAAGGTCTAGTTTCCCCTTCTCTACTAGTGCATGCTACATAATGTTCCCAAGCACTATTTCCAAGTGAATGTTTATTTACTGAATGATGACAAGGTGTTCAACATTGTACAGAGCTGAGAAATGAGGACTAGATTTAAAATAAAGAGCCTTGTTACACAATAATTTTGGGCAGCTTCTGGAGCTCTTAGTCTCTGCTTTGTCCACACATTAACACTTGAAACTAATTTTAAGCACACTTTACGTGGCTTAAATTTATGCTGCTCCAGGGCAGATTTATCTCTGATCTGTGTTATCCAGCTTGTGTTCCATTAATGTATGGCTATTCTCCACAGATGGGCTGCCCAAGTTGCAGTCCTCCAGGTTGCAGGATACAGTGTTCCCTTTCCACCCTCCTGTTCAGTGTGGACAAATTTTCCACCCCGACACCAAAGCATCTCCCCGTTCCACCCCTGGGGATGTGACTTTCTTGCCTTCCAGGTGTGTAACCCCATGAAAACAGCCTGCAGAGTACATGCCAGATAGCTAGGTCACAGGGCATAGAGAAGTCCAGGAGTGGGGTCTCAGAGGGGTTGTGGGGAGCAAGGAAGGGGGCTAGATTGGGTTCCCATGAGCTGGGGCTTCCTTCCTGGGGAAGGGGTAGTAGCTGCACCAAAAGTGCCTTCTCTCACTGCTCCCACTTCTCAGTCAACCTGGGAAGCATAAACCAACATAAAACATCACAATCCCCAAACCTCAATTTAGTAAAACAATGAGACCTTCTTTTATTTACTTCCTCTTTATTTCTTTATATTTTCTGAAAACTTCTTTTTATGTTAACCTTCAATGGCTGCCTGCCTTCATTTCGCCACCCTTCCCTCAACCCCATTTCCTTTCCACCTCCTGTTTCATTACCCTCCTCCATTCCATTATCTCTCAGCTTCAAGCTCCTGTCCTCTTTCCAACCTGTCTCTTTCACACCCACACCCACACCCACACTTAGAGCAGGGATAGAAGCCTGTCCTGGTTAACTAGCCCTGTAGCTGCTCTCTAGACCCCTGCTCGCCAGCCCTTGACTGGGATATCAAAGCTGTGCAGCTGGAGGGGGCGCAGTTAGAGAAGGTTTTTAGCTTTAAGGTGTGACTGCTTAAAACTTGAGCTGGCACTGACAACAATAAACATTTAAGTAGCTCAATGTGCAACATATACCAAGCCCCAAAGACTCAATCAAAAATTGAGCTGCTCTTTTTTAAATAAACATGTTTGACAATGCTGATAAAGAAATAATTCTAGAATGGCTACATGTTCTGAGCACAAGTAAATATACTGACAAATATTAAGAAAAGAAACACCCCTCTGGCAAGGTATTTCATAATTACCTGCTATAAGTTTCCCTATAACCATCCACTGAAACTGGCAATTGAAATTGTACCAGTTAGATGAACCACTGGTCTTTTCCAGTATAGTAATTCCTGCATTTTTACTTTTTGGCACTATTAACCTTTAAAGATTGTATTTCTTAGTCAATTCATTTCAAATATATTCTCCTGGGTTTTTTTTAAAGATTGAATTATATATATATATCACCATACATGAATAATCTTGACATCGCTGTCTCAACTGATAACACATATAGGTCAAAAAGTCTAGTATCTGTCACGGATGAGCACAGGTAAATCTAGACATATTTTAGTTTGCTCAAGCAGCATTTGCAGAAGTAAATGACACTGCAGAAGCTCTTGAAGGCCTCAGAGCTTGGTTTTGCAAACTGCTGAATTATTGAGAAAAAAATAGAAGCAATATCACTAGGAGGGAGTCATATGGCCATTCTTATGTCATGATATCTGATTCAACAGGATGAATAATATTTCCAATGTTTTTCATAAAAGAAAGAACAAGGCTTGCCAAATCAGATGAAAAACAGATTATTATCCAGTCAGTAACACCTTATACTAGCCAGATAACCTTAAATTACACAGTACTTGAACTGTAAATTCATTTTTTCTGGACATTTACTTCTTCATTTTCAAAATGTGAAGAAGTAGATGGCTAACTATATAACTGCTATCAAAAGCAATGGCACTGCTACATAAAGTCCAAATTATTTTAGAAATTGGTGGGATAATGTAAATTGTTACCTAATTCAAACAGTAATAAACATATGTCCTTCCAAATTTAGCTCATCTACAGACAGGGCTGGTAGGTTATTTGATTTTCATTACTTATTAAGGGCCTAGTTCTTCCACATGATTTCTCATTACTCTGTGAGCAGTCCACCTATGGCTCTAATTTCTACCAGGTTTGAGAAGACAATACTCAAAATCTGGGACTAGTTTCCTACAGCAGTGGTTCTCAACGTTCTTAGACTCAAGGAACCCATTGTTAGATTCAAGGCACCCCTCAGAAAATGCCAGCTCTTAGCTTTCACTTGTAGTAGAGCAATTCTGTTGCAAAGAATCAGAACAACCACAACAGGTCAGAATATTTTTGACACTATGGGTTCCTGTTTGAAATCTTTGGGTTTATCTTCTGAATTATACATAGGTGTTTCCACCTTTAACTATAGTAATATTGCATGACATTGCAACACCATTAAAAAGCTGTCATCTTAGTTTGGCATCACTGCCCTAGATCAACCACAGTCGCTACAGCTTACTCATAATGGATAACTTGGACCTATATGTCTGTAATGCTGAAATAGGCATCTGTTTACAAACAGCAATATTATGTTTTCTTTGGACATTGTTCTGGGCCACACAATAGGTACATCTACACATGTAGTTAGGCCAAGGAATAAACTCTGGAGCAGTTCAAGCTGAGTAAACTGCTCACAAGAGCATATATCGACATGTGTGCCTGGGACATCAGTAATTTGAGCCTGGGTGGAGCAGGTCTGGGCCGGGAGGGGGCATGGAGGGCCAGCTCCGGGATCTGGGTGTTGGCATCGGGTGGTCGAGGGGCTGGCTGAGGCACAAGGGAGCTGACTCTGCAGAGTGTTAGGTGGCAGGCAGGAGTCTGCCCTCCACCCATTTACCATCTACATGTGCATTGCAGCACAGTAAATACTCCACCGTAAGTTAGTACTGTCCCTGACTATCTTATAGCAGAGTTAATTAGTTTACTGTGCCATAATAGCAGCACATGTGTAGACAATGACACTTTACTGCAGAGCTAATAAATCTATTCCGCAGTAAAACGCATGTGGAGATTCACTCAGTCTAACACAAAGAGGAGCCTAATTCTGTGTCTATATTCAGGTAAAATGCCTATTGCTGTTGAACAAGCTTTTTAAAAGGAATTCAAACTCAGACCTTGTCTTTTTATTTTCCCCTTGTCACTACCAGTATAAAGTAAAGTAGAAATCAATAGATGCTAAAAAAAGTCTCACGTTGGAGTAAAATTAATATATGTGAGAGGAGAAATTAGATGCTGACTGCAAATACACAAAACTATCCTTCTTCATTTGGTCCCTTATCCAACTCTTGCTGAAGCCAATAATGTATCCTCAACTGGATGGATGAATCTCTACTAGTCTAGTAGCTTCAAGTTAAAATTGTAATAAGGATGGCTCATGATAGAATGATTCACTCGTTTTATTCTATTTTAGTCATCTTTACATTTCCCATTCACACTGTCATATACCATCATAATACTGATAACTACATTTGGGAAAATTCCGTCCGCATGTTAATCCAGATAGTTCAATACTGTATTTCCCAGTGATTTCTGTCTCTGACAAATTGTCTACAAATGGAAAACTTTTCAGTTTGGGACTTCATCTAGCACATAATGACAACAGGTCACCTTAAATTCTTGAGAATATCAGCAATACTGAGTTCAGCATGAGGCAAGCATACTTGTTTTCTGTTTTTTTCAAAAAGTATTTTATATAAATTAAGAACCCAGTGTTAATTTTGAAAAAAAAAACTAAACATTTTTTGCCACAGTCTTCCAAACGTCAAGCACAACAGTATCATTTTTCAATGGGTGTTCCAGTATAGACATACCCATAAAAATGTAGCCTGATCTTCAAAAATGGTAAAAGAATGAAAATCTCTTGGTATAAAAAATCACTTTTGTTTCCCACGGGAAACAAACCCCAGAGGCCTAGGGTCCCTTACATGCCATTTGATTGCTTCTGTAAAATAATAATTTGGGAAAACCTAGTAGCACTTTCAAGTGCCTTTAGAATTGATCAACAGGCTTTAGTGTACCAAAAGACTTAGAGAAACCAGGCTGCAATGTAGTATTCAATGGAAAAAGCCCAATAGTCATTTGTCAACTCTGAACTGGATTCTACCATAACTTATCATATAAATGGAAAAAAATGAGGTGCTAACAGCATAACTGATTTTCATGAAGTGATATGTGAATTTTCTGGAAAAATCACAGACTAGTGGTAGGTTTCCCATGTTCCATTCTAGTAACTTAATCACAAAAACATCCTTTTCTGGGGTACATTAAAGAGATACTATGCTGCAGGTCCCAGGAAAAGGCACATTAGGAGTCATGTGGTCTTTCTGCAGTAAGTCTTAAGTCTTAGAGGTTGGAACAGTAAGACTAAAGGTGGGAAGAACAGCAGGCCACTTACTACCAACAATATGAAGGGTGGAACAGGATTGATGAATCTGAAGGGAAAAGTGAGTAGAAAGCTATTGGTATGCGCCTTAGGGGGAAATGAAAGGAAAGGGAAATATCCATCATTTTTCTTTGGGAGAAAGGCAGAAATGAAGGTGGATCTATTTATACTTAATTATTTCAGGTTTATAGCCATCTGAAAATGGAATACAAATGTCTGTCCTGTACATTTTAAAATCTAAGTCGAAATCTGGCTCCATTCAGATTGAAGTTGTGGCCAAATGCTGAGGAGGGAGATGGTTATAAGGGAGAACCTGCCAATTCCTATTAATAGAATTCTATTCCATTGTATACTATAACTGTGATTACTTCACATGTATCATATTAGGATTTACTATTTCTCTGAGCATGTGTAACTCACTGGTGAGTTTATTTACAAGTTCTTCTCTATACCCAATCCACAGAGGATATGGATTGCTCTATCTGCTAACAATGTTATTTTACAACCCCCTTTGCTGACCATACTCAGAAGAATGACTAATATCTTTCTCTGCCCTACTCAGCAGAGATTGCCACATGCTGAAGTCTCAACAACAGGGAAACCATGCTGGGAAAAGTTATTTTCCTCTGAGTTAGGTTCTGTGGTAGCTGTAACTTCATGTAGCTGTATCATATTATTTTGAAAAATACAAGACAGGTCCAACTTCACTAATTAACCAAGTAGGGCAGCACATTTGGCCCATTATTATTGAGTATATCAACCACATATAGTATTCAATTCTCTGTATACCAAACCAACAAAAAGTAAGCTAGGTCACCTTTAGATTTCTTCAGTGAAAATGTACTTGACATTATCAAGCAAAAATGAAGTGTAGAAGACTAATATATGTGACTGGATAAAAGACTGAAACATATACTTAAAATTATTCTTTTTCAGTTTCAAGCTTTTCAACGAATATTTAATTAAAACTAGAACGAAAAATAATCAATTTTGTCCTTGGTTACTCCATGTATTTAAAGGGCAGTTGTGGATTTGAATATTTGCTTTAATGTCATGCTGTTTCTAAAACTAAATTCCTTGATTATTATTATTGATTTTTACTACCCACATTTTTTAAATTTAAATGCAAATCTGTTTGACTTTAGCCCTTTGTATTTGGAGTCACATCTCTTTATGGCTATCCTCTGTACTGTCAGAAAACTCTTTGCCCAGAGAAGATGAATCAATACCAATTTACCTTGTAGTATTGTGCTACCACACACCTTTAATACATGGATTATGCCCTTTGACTCGCACCTTGCTATAATAAAAAGGTTTTCAGAATAGATAAAAATCAGATAAGATGCTTCTGGGACTTTGGCACAATAATCTGTGTCTATTTGTGATCACGAAGAATAAAGATGAAATAAAGCTTGTCAGGCAATACAGTTTAAAATAATCAGAAATTCATTGACCACAATAAGGAGAAATTGAGAGCTTTTCTATTTTACATTTATAATAATTAATTTAAATTAAAAAAAATGAGACTGCCAATAAGCTTGTTCAGACTGTCTTAGTTTAAGATTTAATTACAACCTTTAATTATAACTTTATGAAAATTAAATCTATTTTGCAGTATGTGTTGGACATCTCCTAGGCTAATCCATTACCGTTCAAAATCTGAAAATGACTTTTTTTCCTTCTGGGGTTCATGATCTTATACATGGTTAATTGTCCACCCACAGAGTTTTGTTTACTTAATATATATTTTGTGGACTAATATTATGGACATATTCATATCTTCTGGGTTTTTCCCCCCCATAATTGTTTGTAAGGTAAAAGAACAAGTGGCATATTAGATTTTTATCATAAATAATAATCATAATATAAAGATATTTAAATCATATGCCAGGATAAAGTTCACACTTAGATATGAAATATACATCTTAAAAGAAAATTCACCATCTCAATGATAAATTGATGGCATAGTTATGTTGGTATTGCCTAATTATTATTGCCCAGGTCATCAATGAAAGAAGATTGAATTAGGTATAGTGATCACACAACCTTACAGCCTGCAGTGTAGATATACCCTATGGCCATGTCCCCATGAGCAAAAATGGGTGCCTTGCAGTGCCTCAGATGCTTTCAAGGCATTGCAAAATGCATGTGGCACACAGAAATTGGTTTGCTGCACTGCATATTTACAGCACAGTGAAAAATTAGATACCAAGAAATCCCAATACCTAAAAAAAAAGCGCAGAGAAAAAAAGGATGGCACGTGTGGCTGCACCATGGGCTACCTGAAACTGGAGCCTGGCTGGCTAGAGCTATGCTTCAGCTTCTGGCCAGGGTCCACACATCTGGATCGCTGCTGCTGCAGCCCCAGGAGGCCCTCAGGAGGCCCTCAGGCCAACAGGTAAGGCTGTTGGGACCAGTCCAGGTGCTGGCCTCAGCCTCCCTTACCCCACATGAGACAATTTGCTGTATGCCAGAGCATGCATGCAGAGGTGTTCCCAGGGAAAACTAGCAGTGGCTCATGGGGATGTGTCCTATGGGTATACCATCTCTTTAAATCTGAAGGCAGAGATGACATCTATCTATCTATCTATCTATCTATCTGATTTAGGAGAATTCATAAGCTGCAAAAATATTTTAAATAAATTAATAGCTGATAGTTATTATAATACTTGATTCTTATGAAGGATTTTTCATTTGTAGATCTCAAAGTAGTTCTCAAAAAAGCTATCATTATTTCCAATTTGGTCTATTTAGCGTAATAAAACAGAGCTTGAGAGGGGATATGATCATGCTTTATACATACATTTGTAGGGTGAATATTAAGTATGGGTAAGAACTTTTTAGGTTGAAAAACAACACTTAGCTAAGACCGATATGTAAAAGTTGGCTATGGATAAATTTAGATGGGAAATTAGAAGATTTCTTACAGAAGACTGAAGTTCTGAAAAGGTTTTCCAAGAGAAGAAGTAAGGGCAAAGAAACTGAATCACTTAAAAAATGAACAAGATAACTTTATGTAAGGAATGGTATGATAGGACAGGAAGTTCTAGCTCAATAATCAGTGTGTGTGATTAAGTGGAACTGGGATTTGCAATCTTCATATTGGTGTCAAGAGGCAACTCTGATAGTGCAGAAGGTATCTGGTTATTGAATACTTCAGGGCTTGTGCAGGTTGCCAGTAGGGTCCAGGACTGGTTGTTTGTTTTTTTTTTTCCTTTTGAGTACCACTGACTTCTGCTTTATTTTTACCTTCCTCTGAAGTAGGAGTGTTTACCACAGACAAGACTAGGGCTTTGATTGGGGTGAGCTGATACTCCTGCAGTTACTTAGAAAACCCAGAGGTTCCTGGCTAGAGCATCTTGCTTTTCTGATGAGAGTAATACCACCATACAGGATGCATCTACATGCGATGCTTACTTAGCGGGAGCCTAATAACACTGCACAGTAGCGTGCTGGTCAACAACGATGCTAAGAGGCTAGCTGTGCAGCCTATTAGGCTGCCGCACAGTAAACATCACAAAAAGACTGAGCTGGTGCTACTGCGCAGTAACTGCAGTTACTGCACATTTATTTAGTACTTCATTAAGGAAGGACTAAACTAAATGTGTGGTAACTAATGCACATTAATGAATGTGTAGACATGCCCACAGGGTCCAGAAGGAATTTTTCCTTTAATTCAAATCGGACTGGGGGGGTTGCCTTCCTGTTTAGCATAAAAAATATCTTCGTCCTAGAATCAATTGAGGATATATTAACCAACTGCTTCCTGGTTGCAATGGGAGAGCATTGGTGGTACCTTCATCTCCCTTTTATTTTCTATTGCATGTTATAGGGCATTCTTGTTGTTTCTGTTTTTGTACTTCATGTGAGTTTGAAGAGGTGATATGGGAAGTGTAGAGGATTGGACCTAATGGCACAGGATGTCTCTTCCAATTCCACCCTGGCTGGCAGCTAGAGTGTGGCTCTAGTTGGCCAGGGTCTGGTTTCAGGCAGCATACTCTACCACTACATATGCCACCCTGCTTTTTTCAGGAGTGGGATTTTTTGACACTGGAATCCTCTGGTGTCAGCAAGCAAATTAGTAGTGAAGCAAACACCTACATGCATGGTGCTGCAGATGGGTCTTTGACATCACATACTGCACACAGGCACTTGTGTGGCCATGCCCTTAGGGACTAATTCATTTAGAAAGGCATAAACTTTGGTAGACAATAGCAGAAGCAGATCCAGGGCGGGGTGCCCTGGTACACTTGCACCCCGCTTCCCACCCCCTCCCCCTTGGATTCCTGGTCTACCCAAAGTTTAAAACCAACTATTCTGGTTGGCAGCAGCTTTTCAAGTCAGGCAGTGCTGAGGGAGTCAATTGACCTCACGGCTCTTTATAATCTCTCTGATCCTTTCTAAACTCTTAAATCCACAACTGTTAATGACCCTCTCTTCTTTTTAAAGGTTTTGATGTTTCAACAATCAAGCTATTCCTAGTTCTGCAATTCTGCTGTCTGTTAGCTGCTCCTGAAGCTCCTATTTCAAGCCCTGCAAGTTGTTTTTAACTCATTCTAATTAAGTTATATTTGTTTCTGTTTCAATCCAAAACGTCCCTAGGCCCTAGCATATTAGTAAAGCTTCTAGTTTACTTTTAACTGGATAAAAATATGTGTTATTTTATATGTGATTAATTATGCACCTAACCATCGGCACCCCACTTTTCAGATCTGCCCATGGATGACAGTCTCTAAGGTGTTACACCAAACTACCTTCTATCTCTTTTTTGACTAGCACAACTACCTACCTACCTATATTTACATATATGATTTATACATAATAGGTTCTATTTCTCCTATTAGGCATATAAATGGATTTAGGTGCCTAAATGAAATTTTATTCTACCTTTATTCAAGTCTCTAAAAATTCATATGGCATCTACCCTTCTAGTACACCACCAGCTGATCCTTAAGATGGAGTCACAGTAAAAAGGGCTGAGGAGGCCCACTCTGCCATTTTTCAGTCTTTCAAAGACAGAGAAGGGGGAGACAGAATTGTACTTACCTGCCTAAGTCCACTTGCATCCCAAATAAGTAAAATCAAATGCCACTCAGTGTATTGTGTAAATTAAGGCTTGCTTCTAATTTCTAATATTGGACATGCACCTCAGCTACTGAGCAGAATTTGGTCTGCGATTATTGAAGTTGCCTTCAGAGTCTCTCCAAGTCATGCTACCAAGTTTTCTTGGAGAAGCACTCTTTCACTGAGTTCTAAGACAATATTGGCAGCAATTCATTTAGCTTAAGAACAGAAGTGGGTAAAAAATCAGTATGCATTTTTAATTTGTCCTCTTGAATATACAGTATATATGTGAATGCATACGTTTAGATGAACATATGAAAACACACATATGCATGTATGCAGTCCAATTTAATGCCCAGCTTTCCTTTTATTTTCCTTCCTTTTTTCTGATTTTACTGATCTTTAGTTATTGACTTCTCTGGGGGAAAAATGATAGAGGATTTTGAGAATATGACCATTGTATTAATTCTGTTTAGGTCAGCCTATCTCAATAAACAATATAATAAAAATCTGAGGTAAAACTGAAAATGGAACTAGTAAAATATGCTATCAAGTATTATATCAGATTTTTTAACATGCCTTTAATTGGCAAAGCTTTAATGTCATTAAGAGTTTTGCATATGCTTCAACTAGTGTTCAGGCAGATGAGAACAAATATCAATATCCATCTGTCAAGTAAGCAGAGCACATATGGTACTGCAGGACCTTAAAATAAGTCAGGTATGGTTTACAAAATATGATTCAAGCCACTGTAGTATGCAGTAATACAAGCAGAGGGACTGGCACATCTTGGTGTGCTTTCTAATTAGACATAGGTCTGAGTCTAAACCCTGAAATCTAAAACTCTGACATTTTAGAAAGTTTGGATCTTGAACTGAGCTTCATATTATCTATAATGTGTTCAAACAACTTTCTGCATCTAAACAATCTGAGACTTGGGTAAAAGTTAGCTTACTTTTAGATTACATGCTATTACAGCATGAAATTAAATGAAATGTCATGGTTTTGCAATGGATTCATATATGTGAACCAAAAATATAGGCCTATACAAAACCTGGAATTTGAAAAGTGATGAATTTCCTGTGATGTGCTTCTGTATTCAAAGCCCTAGCTTTAAGCACTAGACACATTTCTTTCCAAAGAAAAGAGCAGATGGAAGAGTCCCATATGAGTTGACAAAGGTTGGCAAGTTTCAGGCGTTTGTTATTTTCAAGAGTTTGTATTTGGAACCACAGCTGTGTCAGAACTATATTTGCCATGTAATTTTTCATCACTGGAGCCTCTGTATGCTGCTGCAATACTCTATTTTCTAGCAGCTGGAAATAAATGGTAAAAGAGAGGGAAGAACAAAAAAAGTGAGAGAAAGAAGGAAACTTAAAATATATTGTGTTTTCAATCCTTCATCAAACTTCTGAAAAATTCAAAATAATGAAGATTTTCTGTGAAAAAGCAACTTATATTAAAGGTTATTTTAATCAATTTTGACCGACTCTAAATCATCAACAGTATTATTATTGGACTGAAAGGTCCCAAAATTGGTAGAATGCTATTATCTCTAGATGTGTAAAGAGGCTAATGCTTAGAAATCAGGTCCTGATTTCCACATGGCTGGGAGGCAGCTTCCCAGCAGCTGCGAGAGCTTTCCACCTCTCCCCTCTACTCAGGGCCAGCCTGATCTCCCCCCAGCTGGGATGGAGCTGCTTGCCCAGCCAAAACAGCTCCCCCTCCTCTGGAGTCCCCCTCCGGAGCCCTGCCAGTTGGGGGCTGGCACTTGTGGGGACAGAAAAGGGTAGGAGCAGCCCTGGATTGAGCTACTCTTGTTAAGCTCAATTTGCACCATTTTTGTTGCCTTCTGCTGGACTCTGTCTCAAAAAACATTAACCCCACACCCCCACCAAAATCAGATAAACAACTAGTTGGACTCTTTTCATTTAGCATTATGACATACTGACAGTTTTAAAAATGTTTCTTTCAGTCTTTGCTTTAATTTGTCCACATCTTTCCTGTAGTGGAAGACCCAAACTGAGCATAGTACTTCAGATGTGGCCTCACCAGTGCCGAATTGAGGGGAATAATCACTTCCCTTGACTTATTGGCAACACGCCTACCAATGCAGCCCAGCTGTTAGCTTTCTTGGCAACAAAGCACACTGTTGACTCATATTCAACTTGTTGTCTACTGTAACCCCCAGGTCCTTTTCTGCAGAGCTGCTCCCCAGCCAGTCAGTCCCCAGCCTGTACTGGTGCATGGGATTGTTCCATCCTAAGTGCAGGACTTTTCAGTTGTCCTTGTTGAACCTCATGAGATTCCTATTGACCCAATCCTCCAATCTGTCTAGGTCACTCTGAATTCTAGTCCTACCCTCCAGCGTATCTACTACTCCCCCCAGCTTGGTACAAACTTGTTGTGGATGCACTCTATCCCATCTTTCAGGTCACTGATGAAAACATTGAACAAAACCAGCCCCAGGACCAACCCTGGGGCACTTTATTTGATACTGGCTGCCAACTAGATATTAATCCATTGATTACTAACCTCTGAGCTGGATGCTCCATCCTTGTTTTCTATCCACCTTACAGTTCATTCATCTAGCCCATACTTCATTAGCTTGCCTGTGAGAATGATGTGGAAGACCATATCAAAAGCCTTGCTAAAATCAAGGTACACCACATCCACCAGTCTCCCCACATCCATAGAGCCAGTCACCTTGCCATAGAAGGCAATCAGGTTAGTCAGGCATGATGTACCCTTAGTGCTGACTGTTCCTAATCACTTCCACCTCCAAGTGCTTAGAAATGGATTCCTTGAGGATCTGCTCCATGATTTTTCCAGGGACTGAGGTGAGGCTAACTGGTCTAGTCCCCTGGATCCTCCTTTTTCCCTTTCTTAAATATGGGAACTATATTTGCAATCATTTAGGACCTCTTCTGATCACCATGAGTTTTCAAAGATGATGGCCAATGTATCTGCAATCACATCAGCCAACTCCCTCAGCACCCTTGGGTGCATCCCATCAGGCCCCATGGACTTGTTCATGTTCATGAACAATATGTGTAGGCATAATGCCTAAAGTCATTGCAGCAGTGACCACAATGTACTTCTGGGATACCCTAGCCAGCTTTAAACTTCCTAGCTCTAGTACCAGTAGCAGCTATACTAGTGAAGCTTGACACTCAATTACTCAGTTAAAAAATGAATTAAGTGACTGTTCTTCAGAGATACCCTAAAGCATACAGGAAAAAAATCTTGCAGAAGTACTTGGCAGAAAGAGGTATCAGTTTCCATCAGTAAAACATATTAAGGTCTGTAGAAATTATATATACATAAAAAGTGACTGTTTCTTCTCTCTTCCACAAGTTGTACTGCTTTGTGGCTCCAAGACTTAAATATAATTCTATGATTATAAAACAAGAGTAGATAAGCTAAAAATAAGACAAGAACGGTTTAAATTTCTAGATGTTGTATCTTAAGAGGCAATTTAATTCTTTGAAACTTATCTCTTTTAGCCGTCCACTGAAATACTAAGCCTCATTTAAAATCTGTCAGAATCCTATGTATGTTATGGTTTCCTAGAATCAGCTTAAATAATATTTATTTTGCATCTGTTTTTTCAAAGATTCATACTCACTATATTTCTGTAAATGTGGCACTTATACACAGTGATTGACTATATCATCACTCATGTAACTGCATTGACTCTAGGGTGAATCTGGCCTTATTTGTTAAAATATACTTTTCAAAGTGTTCATTATCTCATGGCAATTTTTTATTTCACTAAGTATATTCAGAAATACAAGGGATCCAGAGAAAGGCAACAAAAACAATCAGAAGAATGTGTGACCTCTGTTATTCTACATCAGGAAAGATTTGAAAGCCCATTTTCAGTTTTCTGAGGATAAGTGGAGGAAAAAGATATGTTGTAAGGAAGAGAATGTAATACATATATAGAGAACCCAAATCAAAAGCCTTTTTTTCCTCATCTCTATAATGAAAGTAAAAAGTGGGTGCACAGTGAACAAAAATTTGAATGGCTAAGACTAAAAATAATTTACACAGTACATAACTGATCCCTGGAACTCCCAAATGCAGTATTTGTGGAACTAATTATCTAAGTATACATGGAAGGGATCAAGTCACCAATGGAAACACTTTCTTAAAGGGAGCTTTTAGTGAGTTTCAAAATGTAGTATGTCCTTTTTGTAATCACTTTTTATATTTGTCCCTCTACAAGCAGGGAGAGGTCATTACCCTCCAGACCATAAAGTCATATAAGAGATTTTGCACAAAAAAAATAAGAATTTTACTATTACTGAATATGAATCAAGATAGCCCCTGCAGTTAGAGTCTATATTTTGTGCTCAGTTACAGTGACTTGTGTTTCAGAGCAGAAATTAATCACTTGCTGAAGTCAAGTAGAAATTCCTTTTCTACCCTTACTAATAGAAATGTACAATTAACCAGGTGTACTAGGGGTTTCCTTCCTCCCACCTAAAACATCTGGTAGAGGCTGCTTTCAGGATGTTGGGAATATGGACCATTAATCTGTTCTGGTATGGCAACTACTATATTGAGATGAGTTAATTAAAGCACTAGATTAAACTCCTAATTCTTGATCCTAGCATGTGGAAATCAGGCAGGGAAAGCTGCCTTCACCTTCTCTGTTTCACACATTTACAAGTTTTGCCATAGCTTGGTTCTCCTTCCCTAAGATAGAATTGTAGCCAGATCTTGAGCTTGCATGCTGCCTTATTTTAGAAAGAAACTTTGGCTAGGGACAGAAGTTACACATAAACTGGTTTTAGTCATCAGAAACCGGTTTAAACCTGTAACAGAACAGAAGTTCAATGCACATAAACCAGTTTCAAAATCGCTAAAACTGGTTTAAGATAAACCTGGTTGAATGTAATTTCAGACTTAACTGATTTAAGTCAAACTGGTTTATGAAACCTGTCCAAAACCCCTTCCTGGTACAAGTTAAATCACAGTCTCCCAGCATCCCAACATGCTTTCTAGCATGGGGCTGGACTGTGCTGGCTGTGCTGTGCTATCTGCTCCATAAGGGTGGGGTGGGAGGGAGGCAGGGATTGCGCCCTCCCTTCCCCCAGGCAAACTCCAGCTGTGGTCTGGGGCCAGGGAAACACACATTCCTCTGCTCAAAATTACTGCTGGCTGTGACTGTGGACTACAAATCCCAAAGGCACCTGGAAGCAGTCCAGGCCTGTGCCTGGAATCAGAAAGGGTTCTGCTGTTGTGAGTCTGGACTGCAACTTTGAGAGACCTCAGGGGCACCAGGAAGAGGAAGTGAATACACAGCCCATGCTGGCTACTTTCCAGAGAGCCGTGCTGTAATGCCCCCTGGCTTCTGGCCTGAGCCACTGCAGGTATGTGGCTGCATTTCCTGAATCAAAATTAAATGTGTGTCCAGGTGTTTCTCAGTTTAATATCTGCAGTTTAGACTAACCTGCAAAGACTGAATAGATTCAGCTTTGGACTTTTTGCCTGTGTGTACTTATCCTTTATAGCAAATCTGCATGATCCCAAACTCACAAATATTTAAATATTGGGGGAAGAAGATGGGGTGCAGATTGGGAAAGATTTCTTGTATCAGAACCTTTTTATTAGTCTTGTTCTATGGAGCCAGTTCTATGGACACCAACCAATTCACCCTGAGAAATGAACTTGAATTACTGGTCATGTGTGCAGAGCAGTTAATTCACCTCAGTTTGCCAGAAGGACAGAGTTGACTGCAGATTGTCTAAGACCACACCACATTACCCCTTTATTATATTTAATAGGAAAAAAATCTGTTGTAAATGAAGGATTTATAAGCCCTTTACTTTGTCTTTGTTCTTTTGTTTTGCTTGCAATATCTTGTTGCCTATAATTCATTAATGAATAGATATTCTGTAATGGGTGCATGCATTAAAACATCTCCCTCTTCTGCAATCTCAGACTGACTTTGCTGCAGTGTGCTAGAGTACAGAATAGTGAACTGTCAGCAGCAACTGATTTATAAGAGTGATTTACCTTCTGGAGAGTGTAATTATGTTCATAGTTAAGAATTAATCAGGTGAGAGAATTATAGAATAATCACACTCCTGACTTTGGAAGGACAAACTAAATGGAGACTGCTCCAGCTCCATTGAGCCATCTCAACAGATGGAGAGCTCTTTGCTCTTTAACAGTTGGAAGATCAGGTTTCTGGGGTACTTGTCTTGATTTTAAAAAGAGACAAAATGTGAAATCATGGTTGTAGATTCTGAAATTGACACCTGGCAGGTCACACAGGTAAAAGGAGGAGAAATTGGATAGGGAAAAATGCTGTTAGGAACAACTGAAAAAACTGTAACACTCCCCCGCCCCTCCCCCCGAAATCAGATAAACAACTAGTTGGACTCTTTTCATTTAGCATTACAACATACTGAAAGTTTTAAAAATATTTCTTTCTGCCTCTGCTAGATAAAACCCTTCCCTCACCTCAGTAAAAAGTTTGATGCTTTCTACATTTCAACCTTTCTTGCTTGTGCTCTTTTGCACTTACATTTTATTTAACTTTTATTTCAATTATCCTTAGCATTTCTTCTCTGTTAGAAGGCTAGAAATTCAGATAAAATATAGCAAATAAATTATGAGACTTTCTGGAAAGCACTTTAGGGAGTTTAGGCGAATCTCCAGAAATATATCTTACTCTGTGGTTGTCTTGTCCTTTGCTACTTTTTTAATGTGGAATCTTACCCCTGGCATTGCAACATGACATATGCTATGTGCAATCAGGAGGTGGATATTAAGAAGTTCTGGAAGATGTAGGATGTCCTCAGTTCCTATTGACTTTGATAAGAGTTAAAAGAGTTAAAGAAGTTCAGCATTTCCTTTATTTACTGACCAAGGTTGCATCCCATATATTATTACTGTAGATAATAGTGTTATTTGACTTGTACAAAGACCTGGAAACACACAGCCCATGCATCAAAGAGCACTACAGCTTAAATTTGTCAATATATGTATTAGATAGACTGCCCTTCGGGCCATTGGATTAACTATGTGATCAATGACAGTGTTTTGTGCCAGGGCAACCTTTCTCCTTCAGTACAGTACCATCTCCGGTGTGTTGCACCTATCCCTGATCCAAATCAAATTGAAATTAATGGGCATTATAAGTCGTGAGTGGAAGGGCCTATTTTGTGTCAGGAAACTACAGCAACTTGGCTGGTTGAGCCTAATGAAAGGAAAGCTGAAAGGAAATATGATTGTTCTCTATCAGTGCATGATGTAGTTGTGTGTAATAAGTAAGCTGGCTTTGTTGATCCCAAAAGTCTCTCTAGTACAATGTTCCATTATTTTAGTAATGGAAATATTCTCATGGACCTCCACGGAGGCTGAATCAGGTACCTGGAAAATAGTTCAGTGGTATACAGTGGTGAAAAAGTTGTGTTTCTGATCATTTATTCCCAGGAGCTGAGAGTACTAATTGGTGTTCTGCCCTCTCTTGACTGCCTAGTAGGCAAGATATGACACCAACAACTAGGTACCTCCCCTATCTTGCTCTCTATGGGACGAGAAAACAGTGTCATTTTTCCCCCCATCCTTAGAGAATGTTGAGCTTAAATTAGCTCAGGTTTTTCCACAAACCAGCTTTGTGCATTTACTGGTAGAATTTACTGTTTTCATCATTTACTGTTTTCAGCAGCTCTATACTGTATAAAATAGCAGGGGTTATTTCATTTTTTACATCTTGACAGGGACAGAGTAAAACCTAAGATGACCTCTAAGTTCTTGTAGCTGACCATAAGACTTACCATAAAAACATGGAAAGACCTTATGGACTCAAATGTTGTGTGAAGAAGCAGAAAATCCTGAGAGACAAAATGCTGGTAGAGGAGGTCAGAAGATAAAATGTGTCTCTCTTTGATTATCTCCCTAGTCATTGTACATGAAGGCCAATAGTCACTGTGTGACTAAACTGTGCCATAATAAGTGAGTCCTGTGGGCGGCTGATGTGGGAGTTAAAGAGCAAGAAAAGCAGAACATTTTTGCCTAATTAATTTTTAGGATGAGGCTGCTCTTCTCTTTAGTTGGCGTTATCTCCCCCCTCCCCCCGAATCATTTTAGATTGTGTCATGCTGCAACCAAGGCCTCAGTTGCTGATGCCGTAGTACTACAGTTACTCCTAAGATTTACATAGTTATCTTCAAGCTCTTTTATGTTCAAGCATTTTTAAATAAACTTCCACCAAGTTTGTGCACAAAAATGGATTCAGTGAGCTGACTGCATGCATGGTATTTGTGTGAGGGGTCCCATTACCCACATTTTAGACTTTTTCCTATATATCCCAGAAGATCATTCGAATCCCACAAAGGAGAACTGCTCCGGGTTGGGATGGTTGGGGCAGATGTTCAAACTCTTTGAATAATGCAGGACTGCTCCTGGGAGAAGAGATGTAGTGTAGAGCCAGGTATAAGATCTGGGAAGACATAAGCTTGCCATGCTTTTTGGGGGGTTTACTTGTGTTTCATATTGCTTTGCTAGAGTTTGCAGACTGTTAAGATACAGGAAGAAAATGTAACAAAAGACTGGAAACTGACAAGTGTGATTTCTACCCCCATTTTGTTTCACTTTGTCATCTTCTAAACATAGACTTGGCTGTGGCACAATACCCCAGACCTACAAATGGTAACAGCAGGCTCAGCTACATATCTGCCCACTACACTACAGAGGACCTATTCAAAAGACTAACAAAGACAGTTAAGGTTCTTTGGGTGAATCTGATATCTTTTATTAGACTAACTTAAATAGTTGGGGAAAAAAATTGAAGCAAGCTTTCGGGTTCAAAAATCCTTCATCAGGTTGAGGACATTTCAGCTGTTGGTGTGTGCTCTTCCTGGATGGAATGAAAAGTGCAAAGAAAAAAGAAAATTGAAAATAAAAATGAAAAGAAATTTTTTTCCAACTATTTAAGTTGGTCTAATAAAAGATATCAGATTCACCCAAGGAACCTTGTCTGCCTATGTTCTTAGACCAACAGGGTTACAACCTACACTACTAGAATATGTACTTATGGGGCTGGGCACAGGGATTCAATGTTGGGAAGCAGGTACTCTGGACAAAATGCATTAGGGCTAGGCACAAATCTAATTGTAAAATTTCCTGGCAGTTCCTGGCTCCACCAGCACTTATTCCCTCGTGGCTGAAACAGAATAGGCTTTTTTCAAATGTACCTGTCATTATGGATTAACTAGCACCTTGTCTTCCTGAGTGAGCTGTGCTGCCATACAAACATGAACGCCAGCACCCACATGGACACATTTGCATCTTATGAGAGTCCCAATATCTCCACAGATTTTGTGGTATGTGGGGCACAAGAGGTCAGTCTCCTAGATTACTTTATGGATAGAGATGGTCTGCAATAAATGTATTCAGAGGAGTCTTTTAGCCTCTCTACAGAAATCATATATTATAGCCCATATTAACTAACATGTAATTTATCTATTATTTTAGTTTTTCAAGACGTCACGTCAAATGTTAAGCTCTTTGGTGTGGACACTTTATTGCCCTGTGTGTTTATACAATACCCAGCTCAATGGGTTCTAATCCTGGTGGAAGCCTTTGGGTGCTCCTGCGATATTAATATAATAACCTTAACTCATCACCCCCAAAGGAAACTGTTGTTTTATTGCAAAGAAACAGAACTTTCTTGCATTCAAACAGGGGAAATGGAAGAAACTCAGCACATTCTTTTCATGAGAGCAGAACTCCTGACAGGAAAGGTGAACTTTCACTTTCTAAATCAAATATGCTGTAGTGTGTGGGCTGAGCTTCATTTGGCTTCCCTGCCTCATTATGTCTCCTTATCCCTACAGCAGATTTTTTAAATAGCATTTGAAAAGTCACCTTTGGGACTAGACAAATTATCCTTTCTGTTATGTCATGTTCTCAAGGAGACTGTGCTATAGTGCTTCATTTTGGTAAGGGGAATAAAAAAGCCTGTGATGCCCACAATGCCAAAATAAATGGTCTAGTATTTACCTAAATATCTGCAAGCATTTCTCAAAGGTTTCATTTACTGAAATTTCATGTCCCAAAGGAGGCAAAGGTGTGCTGTGCCCCATTTACACAATGAAGGATCTGAGTATTAAGGGAATAGCCTGCATATCATTATATATAATTACAACTATAATTATAATCCTTTATTTCTCTGTCTTTCTAAGATTCTACCTGCAATAATTTGGTTCACTCCTATTTAGCATAAATCTAATCATTTTAAAGTGTAGATAATAGCATATTTTCTTGAAAACAAAGTGCTCTATAAAAATAACAAAAAACACTGTCCATAGCATTGTTTAATTTTAAGGCATCTGGGTCTACAAAATTGTGCTGTAGCGGTACAATCTAGTTAGAAAACAGTAATATTTTTGCATTATAACTATATCCAAACAAGAAAAACACAAAAAAATCTGGGGTTCTCATATCTAGAGTCTATATTCCTCAAATAGACTAATGATAAGCCTTGCATAAGTTCTGAAAGGATAATAATAATAGTTTAACATGTCTTATGTTTAAAGCACTTCTACTTACATTGGGGTAGATATTTCATTGTCTCTATCCTGTTGGACACCATCCTTGATGAAGTCAACAGTCTCACTTGCAGTAGTGATGTCTTGCCTGCTTTAATTCTTCTGGGTTGTGTAGTTACTGACCATCTTGTCTTGATGACCCCTTATCTCACTACCATGGTACTCCAGTTCTAATAGTACTACAAGTGTTTCCTTCACTTTCCAGCAGCTGTAGCCTGTCTCACTAGGAAGACTACCAGGTCCCTTAACATTTTACCTCTTGGAAGAAGACAGGTCAGTGTCTGCCTGTGTAAGTAATCTTGAAAATCTCAGAAACATAGGTACTACATCTGTAAGGTGGGCAATGTAACAAATGGTCGTTTATTTCATACTCCCCTTACAGGGAAAAAAAAAAATTCTGATTCTTTTTTCAAAGTCTCACTGGATGGACCCAAACCATAGTGAATTATCATTGTCTGTGCAAGTTTTTGGGGCACCCCAGATCCTTTCGGACCTGTGGGAAGGAGCTAGTTAAAGGGAAGAGGCCACTTCATATACTCCCTGGACAGCTAGCTCCTTCCAAAGATTACTGAGTGGGGTGATCAGTGGTAGGATGGTGGGTAGATGTCTGGGGCACAGGTTTTCAGGTACTAGCAAGCCATGTCTCTGTTCCCCAACCCATGGATGTACTGGGGAATATTTCCCTGGTCCAGCTCATAAAGGGTCAGAAGAGATATCTATTTAAAAAAAAAAGGGGCAGCCTTCAAGTTGCAGTTCCACTTCTAAACTATGTATTCTTCAAGGATGCCATAGGGGGGGCCGCCTGTTATTTGAGAATTGAAGAGAAACATGTCCTCCCACAGAATGTCAGGCTAAAAGTGCAAATATTCCTGGAGCAGCAGTTTGCCAGCATAGCCTAGGAGAATTGTTAAAATAACTGTCAGAGCATCAATACATTCCTCCAGGGAGTTTTTCAAATGTTTTGGATTTCAGGGTTCAGAACAGGGTTCCACTGGCTTTTTTTCTGATTAAGCAAATAAATAATTTGCATTTTTCTTTCTCTGCCACTCATTGCTCTTAGGAATCCAGTGTGTTGAGACGAGGACCTTGAACTAGCAGTTTACTTTTGGGACTGGATGGATTACCAGTAGTTTGCAATGGTTGGGGTGGCATGAAACTTCATAGTAAAAACTGAGTTAAAGCTGGATGTTGTGATGTCACAGAGGCGCCTTTGGCTGTGCAAATATTGTTGTGTGGTTGCTTGAAGTGGTGAGCAAGAGGTAGCATGGGGGTGTTGTGTGATGAGCCACAAAAGGGTCAAAATAACCAGTGCTAACAGTTTTGGGGAGTAACAGTGTTCTCTGTGCAAATGCAGTGGTATTAGAGGGCTCAGAAAGCTGTAATATACAGCCAAGCCCCCCGATACCACCAAATTTGCACTGAGTACACCTGGGATCGTCATCTCACAAATCTCAAAAAGGCTTTGACTCAACAAGGACCCTCCTCCAGAGAGATAGTTGAGACTTTGAATGAGCCACCTACATACTATGTGAAGAAATGCTGCAGTACAGAGGGAAAACCCCATGAATTGCACACCACTGGTTATGACATATCTCACCCCTCCCTGGAACCTATATGGAAAATCCTCAAACAATTGCAACCCATACTAGAAGAAGACCTAATTCTTAAATAAATATTCCCAAAACCACCCATCCTAGCCTTTAAACTATAATTGAACCTCATTCACCAGAAGCAAACTTCCTGTAGCTCAAAATACACCAAATGGTTCAGACTATCCCATGACAAGAAATGTACAGCCTGCCAATATGTCTCTAGCACTCTCACAATTACTACACCCCACAACAGAACCATCAACATTCCTGGATCTTACAGTTGTACCTCCAGAAATGTAATAGATCTCATCCAATGCACCAAATGCCCTGATGGAAAATATGTAGGAGAGACGAAACAACAACTGTATATCAGAATGAATGCACACCAGAAATCTATCAAAGACAAAAAACCCAGTTACCTGTGGGGGCACATTTTTCACAAGAAAACCACTATCTCTTCAATCTCTCAGTTCTGATCATCAAAGGGATTTTACAAAACACCTTTGACAGACAAGCCTACAAACTTCACTTTATCAATCTACTGGATACAAAAAATCATGGACTAAATATAGACACTGAATTTATGACACATAACCCGCCTAACATTTGACTTCCAGGTACCTCTCCATTATTTACCAGCTACATTCATTCCCCTCCCCACACAACCTCTCTCTCACCCATTGAGTCCTCAGTTTACATTGTCACTGACTGCCTGTCTTGCACACATACCAGCCTCTGGCTTCTTCACTATTCATTCCATCCAGGAAGAGCACACACCAACTGTAGATGCTTCCTCAGCCTGATGAAGGGTGCCTGTGTCCAAAAACTTGCAAGGAAGAATTTTTTCCAACTATTTGAGTTGGTCTAATAAAAGATACCAGATTTACCCAAAGAACCTTCTCTGCCTATGTCAGCAGTTCCCAACCTTGGATAATGACCCAAACGAGGATTGTGGGGGCAATTCTGGCAGTGCTGCACACAAAGGATGAGCTGTGCCATGTGCCGAGCTCCCCTGCACCCAGGCCACCGCTGCCCTCCGCTCCCAGCAGCAAGTTGTGGCAAAAAAGGTTGGGAACCACTGGCCTATGTCCTTAGACCAACACGGATACAACCTATACTCCTTCTGGATGGGGAATCCTTGCCCAGCTGGGGACTTGGTGACAGATGCCCCAGGAGTGGGACAACTCCCAACCAGCCCCCGCTGAGTGGGAAACAGAGAGCTCCCCAGTCCTGGTGCTGCATGGTTCCCAGCTCCTGTAGGGAGCTAGGAGCCAAGCAGGGACAGGGGTGAGGGGTGGGGCAGAGAGCAACCCTGTACTGGTGCTGATCAGCTCCCAGCTCCTGGGGGAGCCAGGAGCTGAGCAGTGTCAGGACCAGGGACAGAGAACTCCTCTGTTTCCTTTGGCCCTCTGCTGGTGTGGCTGACAGGCAGCAAGTTTGATCATGGTCAATGTCTACATAAGTGGTACCGTGCAGTTGCTAATGCACAGTTAAGCTACTACCTGGGCTTACCACTCCCCGGGCCTTCTGCCACCCACCTGAAGTGCAGACTTACCAGCTGGAGGCAGCTGTGTCGAGGGAGGTAAAGGAACCAAACCCCACATTTATAACACTGTTCCTATGGGAGACTGAGTTACAATGTTTTGACTAAAAATGCAGTTTTCAGGAACCAATTGCATCATAAGTCTGAGGACTGCCTGTATTAGCATAGCAAATACTGGAAAAATCAAGCAGAGTATGACAAGTCCATGCTTGACTGCTAGCAATGTTTACATGAAGGAAGAATATTTGTATGAGGGGGAAGCTGTGCCATTAATAAGGAATGGATATAAGGATGGCTAATCCCCAAAGAAGAGAGAATCAGATTTTTCTGCAGCTGGAAAAACATAACAAATGTTTTTTATTATCATGCTTATAATTCTTCATTATTTCCTGGCATAACCAGACCACCAATTTGTTACTTGGACTAAGCAATTTTTCCTTCCTTCTCAGAGCAATATAGCCCTACTGCATGAGTTTGTAGGAGAGTATAATAAAAGACACAAAAATGGGCAGAGTTTGGCATGTAATGGAAAATTTGAGCTGCTATTGAGAAATCAGCAACTTTACAAAGAGCATGTGATGTCTCCACAAGAGACCCTTACCATGTTATCCCCATGGTTTTTAATTTCCTATTTCAGATTAACTTTATTAATTTCTCAGCTGGTCAGTCACATATGTTAACTGTGCAAAGGTCCTGAGTGATCTACCTAGACAGTTCATACTAAAAACTTACTTGCTGGAATTTTGCTTCTGAAAAAAAAGTTCTGCTTTGATTCTAGAAACTTGTCTTGTATTGTGACATTTAAATAAATGCCATGTGTACTTACAACAACTGGGCATTCCTAAAGAAGAAAGTCAAATATTTTAAAACGGAAGACAAACTTTTTTCCTTGGTTGTTATAGAGTATGTTTTCCCCTTTCAATAAAAAAGCGTATTGTACAATCAGAATAAAAAGATTGTTCAATAATGAAGAACCCTGGCCACGATATTCTGATCTGGATATAGAATCCCCAAAAGTTTGTAGTAGCATTTGCATTTTACTTTTCCAGGCTCTGACCTATCCTCGTCTCATTCAAAAATCCATATGTTTGAGGCTGTTCAAATTGGATTGTGTCCATCCATGTTATTTAACAGTCTCTTGCGGCAATAGGTGCAAGAGGCCATTATCAGGGAAAGGGCTTCCTGCCAAAATGATGATGTTTGATAAATTATGCAGGCTGCTCATCTAAACTCAGCTTCATTAAACACTTGTGCTCTAGTTCAACCAGCTTGTCAATTTGTAAGTGGACAGAATGAAAAGTGAAAACCTAACAAATTGACATGACTGTGGAGAGCCAAGTGATCATAGACATGCATTGATTATGGAATGTGGAAATGGTTGATTGGCCACAACTTTTTCACCTGTCGTTAAGGGAATACGTTGCTGCTGCTCTAGCCGACAGAAAAGATTAACTTAAAATAAGAATTAAACTTCTGTGTTGACATGTGGGAACTTAATTTGCTTAATAAATCAGTGTAAGTGTCCTTCAAAAGAGGGAATAAAGAATAGCAATAGCTATTCTAGTGAAGTCATTGCCCATATGGGCCAAAGAAAAAGTTCCAATTCCAAAGGATAGTTGAATTTCTCTTGTTTATGCCAAGTGAATAGAGAAATGTGCTCGCTAACTAAGTGTTAACCTTCTGATACTTCTGCTGAAAAGACTTTAAACAAAAAATTAATCCCAAACCACTCACATACCGCATATCATTACAATACAGAATATTATTGACGTAACAGCATATGAAACACTGAAAAATATTGTACTTTGTCCAATATCTGTTGTTAAAGTTTGAGACTTTTTTGTTTGTTTCAAATTTTTTGAAGCAGAGGCTGAATTAAATAGCATAAAATAGACTAAGCTGTGATTACCATAATTTCAATATGGAGGTACAGCCAAAAAATCTGTAAATCATAATCAGGGATCTGGGCTTTCCATTTCCCATAGGGAAAAAATCCAGAGAAAAATATTACTTTTCCCCTTTACCCAAGGATTTAAGCATGGATTTGGGGAGGGTGGGGGGCGGGGTTATCAGAGATTTTCTGATTTTTTTATGAGGATCCCTGGTCATAATAATAGTATCTTAGGGAGAAGGCAGGGCAGGGTGACACCTTATAGAATAACTTGCTCTACCTTGATCCAAGCATGTCTACCTCAATACAAAATAGAGCCAGAAAAAGGACACACAATACACCTGTTTATACTGCATTTGACTTATGGAATGCATCTCAGTTACCACAATACCCACTGCAGGTACTATATTGTTGGAAAAAAGTCCCATAGCAAATCACAGAGCAGAATCATGCAATATAATGCTTTTATTACCTATAATTATCATGAAGATTGGGGACTATGTGATTAACCTCCTAAATTCAGCCTGGACACAGCTCTTTGTTGCTGGAGATGCATCTTGTCTCATCCCAGCACAGGGATAATAAAGACTCTTTTAATCTTTCTTTTCGTTAGTACATGTTGGCTAGGGAAACTGCAGCATGCAATATTATTGCAACATAAACACATTTAAACCAGAAATATTACAACAAAACCATCATCTGTCACAGAATTATTTCCAGAGAGCCCACAATTTAGGTGCACCCAGATTTGGAAATAGCTAAATATCCACATCTTACTTACACTTCTAGATGTATGTCCAAACCCCTGATTCCATTCGACAGTTTCCCTTTAACATTTTAATACTTAAGAGCACCCATTAATAAAAGGGTATTGTAATATCTGTCTAACCCAGAGGCACCTAGCAACTAACATTTCTACAGTACTTTGAGTAGTTGCTACACAGGCTGTCATTTTCAAAGGCATGTCGAAGGGTTAGGTGTCTGATTTCCTCTGAAATTAAATCAGATATAGGCCTCTAACTCCCTTAGGCTCTTTGGAAAAAATCCATACATTTTTAATTCTCCCTTGATATATATTCTAAGGCAAAGTAATGATTCATAAATCAAAACATTTCATTCCTAGTGTATTGGCATGATTTGTAATCCTGCTGCAGAGGTTGTCATTATGTTGAAGGATTTTATAAATCTGTTTCCTGACTTAGGTTAGAATCAATATAAAAATATTTTCAGCTTTTTAGTTCTCGCTAAAAACCCAAGAAGAAAATCGGTTTCAAGGGCTTCCCTAGCTTGGGATATCTTCAGTTTAGAGTCCAAAGAAATTGACCAAGTCCATAATTCTGCAACTCTTCGAACCTTTATAGAGGTACACAAGGAATGAGTCTAACCCACTGTTTTTCCCCACACTGTAATTATAATAAAGTATGACTAAAATTCTTAATGTTCAGGAAAAATGTTCTAATGCTAAAAGTCATGGAAATAAATTCAACCACTATATAAGCATGTATACTCCATTTGGGTGATTATACTCTACTATGTTACTTTCTTTTCCTTAATAAATTCTACAGCGTACTAGGGTCAAAGAGTACAAAAAACTAAAAGTAAACAAGAAATCAACTAGATATCTCTGAAGTAATTCCAAAATATGACCCTAAACAGGATGGATCTCATTTATAAATCAGCCCTCACCATCTTTTTCCTATATCCTGGGAAAATGTTCTACCTGCACTGCAACCTCATCTGCCATTGACCTCAAAGGAGTCTAGCTAACTCAGCATTTCCCAACTGGTGTGCCATCAGGCACATTCAGGTGTGCTGCGGCATTTTGGGCTGGAGCTACACCCCCTGCCAGGCTGGAGCCCCCCCCCCCCCACCTGCTACTACTTTGGACATAGACAGATGGGGAGCATGGCTCCAGACAGACAGGGGGCATGGCTCCAGCCCAAAATGCTATCTGGCTGGCTGTGTGCACCTTCTTCATGTCAGTGTCCCCCCCCGGGTCAGTTTCCGGCTGGCTTTGAAAATGTTGGGAAATGCTGAACTAACTCCCATATATGAAGCATTTCATTTACTGTGAAGGCAAGTCAGAAATTCAATTAATTAGGTCTGATGTTGCCAGGATAAAGGTAATTTTACAGTTATTTTAATGTAGGGGTCATTTAAATCATTGGGTTGTACATAAATGAAAATCTAAGATAGTCTATAAAAGCAGTCTTCTGGGTGAGTGGCAGTCAGGTAATATGTACATGACTAGCTTTTGGTTCTGTTTTACTTATCCAGGGTATTGGTATACTCAACCATTAAAATGCATTTGTGGTTTTGTATTCTTATAATAAAAGGAAATGTCCATACTGATAAAATCTTGGTGTTAGCTAAAACTCAGTGAAATGCAAAATATGTTTCCTCTGATAAAATTTACTATTCTGCCTAGTGTTGTAAAGATTAAAAATTAAAATATGATAATATATGATTATTTTTAAATTAAGCAAATCTAAACTATAAAAATTTAGATACCTCTGAATGTACTTCAAGGAATGTGATATCAGAAGTTATATAATTTTATTGGTGATGTTAACTCTGTGACAAACTCTGAATTACTGTTTGCATTGAATGTCAAGAATTGGCCTTGTGAATTTTAACGTATTTTTTACTTTGGACATTGGTATATGTACTTTTCTACATACTAATATAAATAAATGGAATTTTTAATGGAACAATTTAAGAGCAGTGTCATTTCAGAGCATTTAAAAATCAGGCATCAAAAAGAGACTGTGGGAGCAGGAGATTGTTTTAGCTATAAATATCACACGTGTCTTTACTAATCACAATAATTAAAATTATATCAAAAGGATACCCATAAATGCATGTATGTGTATGCTTAAGAGATCAAAACTAGCAAGTGTGAAAAAAGAACTGAAAGCCGCTTCTATAGGTAATAGGAAATAAGTGTATCTTCTAGGCTAGTTGAAGAAACAATCCTACTTCCAGCCTTGAACATACGCTTGGTTTACTTGGGTTTTCAGAAGAATTTGGTTACATATACAATAGGATTTGTCACTATGACTGGAAATAGACAAATATACAGTGCTTTTATTCTATGTCTGATATATGCAATTTCTTTGTCGTTACCCATTTAGTCTTGGGTATACTCATCCTGTACTATGGGGTGCAGTGGCAGATGAATATGGATCCAGACAATAACTCCAGACTAGCACAAAAGGCCACACCCAATTGCTGCAATAGTACCTGGTCATTTAGAGATGGAATGAGAGGGGGTCAAAACTGGGTGGATGTGATGTTATCATATCATCTCATTGTGAATCTACAGCACAGAAGTATGCCACTTCTATGCTAGAAGGCAAGGTCACCTTATAGACTAACTCAGGGTGCTCAGCCTCAGCCCACAGGCAAACTGCAGCTCATGGAGCCATAACATCTGGCCTGTGGGGCTCCTCACAAGTCAGAAAATTTGGCAGCAGGGAAGTAGTAGCCATTAATATGGCCACACTCCTTGCTGCAAAATTCACAAACCTCAAGCCCCATGCAGTGAGCTGGACTAGGCTGGGCTGTAACCCCTTCCCCTGTAGAACCAAACCACACCCCTCCCTCCCCCCACTGCTTCTGGATTGGGGCTGGGCTACACCCCCTTCTCTTTCTGCAGGGATGGGTTGGGGTCTGGCCAAGCCCCTTTCTTCTGCAGGGCTGGGCTACAGCATCCTTTTCCCTGTGGGGCTGGGTCGTGGCCTAGCCATGCAGGGCCAGACCAGGTTGGGCCTGAGCCCCCCCTTCCCCCCCCACAGGGCTTGATCATGCCCCCTGCTATCCTGTTGGGCATTGGCCACTCTACCTTCCCTGTAGGCAGGGCTGGGACCTAACCATACGCCTTCCCCCTTCTGAGGGGAACAGAGGTACAGAGGGCCCCATCTGTTGCCAGGACCCCTCAACACACGAGGTCTATGGCCTACCCGGGCAAGGTCAAACCCCATTCCTTTTCCAAGGGCTGGATAAAGCTCCTTTCCCCTGTGTTGGGACTAACCTGCCCCCACCCCTCACTGTTCACACAGCCAGATGGTGCTCACTATGCTCATCCATGCACCAGATCAGAAGCACCAGCCAGATCTGACCTGTGGATGAACCAGAAACTGTCAGTCTGGCTCACTGGGCAAAAAGTTGACTGGCACTGAACTAAATAATGTCTAGAGAGAGAATAAGTTTATGTAAGCTTGATTTGACATCATCAGATGCTGTAAAAGGACTGTCCTGTAAAAGGACACTGTTTTATAATGTCCTTTCAGAACATTTGATGAAGTCAACTCAAATTCATAAAATGTTGTGGTTTATAAGAATCTTAGTTAGTCTATAAGCTGCCTGGCAGATGTGCAGTTAAAGACTTGATGGGATCTGCTGCACAATCCAGATAATCATGCTTCCTGCCATATCACACATGCATGGCAGGAAGTGTGATTGTTGGATTGAGCATCAGATCCTATCACACCATATTGCCTGTGGAGGGGGATCAGGATCCCAGACTCCCCCTGTATCATCAAATAGCAAGCTCCCAAGACTGAGAGATCATTAGCTGATTTCCGGGAAGACCGGAGTGCCTGATTGGCTGATTGGGGCAGCGCCAGGAAATTCAAACTGAGGTCTTTAAAAGCCGCAGTTTGACATAGCCCCTGGCACTTGGGAGCCAAGAGCAGCAGGGAGAGGAGGGATCCAGGGACACGTGTGTCCCGCATGCACATGTGCCTTCTTACCAGACCCGAAGCGGAAGTGGATGCAGCAAGCAGCCAGCAGCAGGGGCAGCAGCAGCTGTTCCCCCTAAGGTAAGTGGACAGAGGGACCAGACACAGCTGAGCCGGATCTGGAGGGAAGCCCCCTGGATCCCTCTTAGCTGAGCCGGTAGGGAGCCGTGCTCCTGAGCTGCGCTGCATGAACAGAGTGCGCAAACAGAACGCGCTCTGTAAGAGCATGCCAGCATTTGCGTTAGTGTTCACACCAGCAGGCAAACAGGAAGGGCCAGGAGGGAGACTCCTACTAGGGCAGGGTGAAGGCACTGCACTAAGCTAAAAACAAGCAGCAACTCTTATGATGGTGTCAACGCGGAGTGCTGCCGGGGCCCCTGCCCGGGGGGAGCAGCCTACCCGGGGCTTGTCTGAGGCCTCTACCCAGACAGTGCCCATGGGGGAGCTGGCATCACCCCACCCTCTGGCCTGCAGGGGTTGCCCAGCAAGACCCAGGGGGGCAGGGATTGGGGAACCCCACACCTGTGCTGCAGGCACCCGCCTTAGGGCCCTGGAGGTACAGGTGAGGGAGCTCCAAGAGGAGGTTAGCAGGCTGAGGGAAATCAGGGAGGTGGAGGAAGAAATTGTTGGCTATTTCCTTTCCCTGCAGGGCCACACACCCAAGGAAGAAGCACCTCGGGAAGTGCCCTCCACTGCAGAGTGACAGATGGTCACCTCCAGAACCAGGGCTGCATGTAACACAGCAGTACTAGTTCCTCCAGTCCAGCTGGGGAACGGGTATGAGGCCCTGGCAACACTGGAAGAGAATGAGGGAGAGGAGGCAACTGGAAAGGAGGCAACTCCATGCTCTCCATGCTCTGAACAGGTTGAAGGATCTTAGCAGTCCCGGAGGAGAAAGTGTCAAGTGATCATCATAGGCGACTCCCTCCTAAGAGGTACAGAGGGCCCCATCTGTTGCCAGGACCCCTCAACACACGAGGTCTATGGCCTACCCGGAGCAAAGATTCATGATGTGATGGGGATGATCCAGGCCATAATCCAGACCACCGATTACTACCCCATGGTCCTAATCCATGTGGGCACTAATGATGCGGCCAGGAGAATCCCTGATCACCTGATGGTGGACTACCATGCTCTGGGGGGCATGCTGAAGGAGATAGGTGCACAGGTGGAATTCTCTTCTGTTCTACCAGTGAGTGGGAGTGGTAGACAACATGAGACATGCATCGCAGAGACCAACTGGCAGCTTTGGGAATGGTGTCTTGAGACGGACTTTGGCTTCCTTGACAACAACCCGCACATCACGATGAGAGACATGCTTGGGTGGGATGGGATCCACCTTTCCCCTAAAGGTAAGCATGTGTTCTCTTCTAGGTTGGTGGATCTCCTCCGACGGGCTTTAAATTAGGCTTGTCAGGGGAAGGGGAAGACGAGGGAGGAGGAAGCCTTGGACTGCTGAACCAAGCAGCACTGACAAGTACAGCTCAGCCTAGACCGACAAGCTGAAGGGCCAGGGCAATGCTGTGATGAGGGGGCCAGTGTACACATCCACAGGAGGCCTCAAATGCCTCTACATAAATGCTCGTAGTATGGGAAACAAGCAGGAGGAACTTACCCTCCTGCTAGCTGACACTAACCCAGACATACTGGGGGATCACTGAAATGTGGGACCCAACGCATGACTGGGCAGTGAATATCAAGGGCTATAGGCTGTACAGGAGGGACAGGACAGTAAGGAAAGGTGGGGGTGTGGCGTTCTACATTAAGGAGGAATACACATCCTCACCAGGTAGCACAGAGTCAGAGGAGGGGCACACAGAAGTGCTCTGGGTTAGAATACAAGGCAGTCAAGGGGAAAGAGACTTAATGGTGGGGGTCTACTACAGACCACCAAACTAAGGGGAAGAGCTAGACCAGGAATTCTTAAGTCAGCTCACGGAGGTAGTTAAGTCAAAGGACGTGGTC